>NC_042298.1:13016898-13316898 GCF_901000725.2 Takifugu rubripes | reverse complement strand
TAGTGTTCATTATTTATGTTTTTATGATTCCTGGTTGCTAATAGATACTAAAATATTCAGATTGTGAATATTTCGACATCTTTATGTGTCCAGAGAAACTGTTGCGCAACACTGGTGAAATCTGCCAATGGAGGTTTGAGGTGAAAATGAGAGATTGGACAACATCTGAGAATGTCGTATCTTTGGTTTTCTTCCATATGCTTGCCTGGATGGTTCAAAATTATGATTTTTGCAAGTTAAATGTGGGTCACACTGTTGCACAATGAACACACACACACACACACACACTCTTCTTCAAATCTACAAATGTGTAAACCAGATTTCATCCCGACTTCTGTTCTCCCCATTTGGCATTTTTCTGTAAGTTATGTAAGTTAGATCTATCACACAATAGATTTAAAAAATAAATGTAACAAAAATGTATTTTAATATGTTGGAAACACGTGACGTCAGACCTCTTTGTTTGTCCTCAGTGCAACTTATTTGTGGTCAGGAGAATTAATCAAAGAATAGCATCCATTGTTTACCTCCTAAGTCTTTATGTCCTGATGCGTTTAAGGTCAAGGGCCCCCGTTGATGACTTTGTATTTTTCAACCCTAAGTCGCTGGCACACAGGGAATACAGCCTCCCGTTAGGGACTCTGCCAACCACCTTATTAATTAGCCTTTGCAGCTTTAGGCCAAACTGCTAACCCATTTAATGAGTAAATAATTGCTTCTTTGGTCTTATGTCATCCTGTCTTTTATTAATATGGAAAGTTATCTCAAAATTACTCTTGAACCCTTCGAGTGCCAAAATTAATTTGGAGCAGAGCAGAATTTGGCCTAAAGAAGCTTCTTTCGGCTATAAATCGTGGACGATTGTAGGATTGGTTGGGAAATAAGATGAATTCAGATTTGATTCCTTGAGGATTTTAAGAATTGTTAAAAGCGTTTTTGACAAGGGATTGTTATCAAATAATTGGAAAAGTACATCCAATTTTAATGTCTAAAACTTGTATATAAAGATCTATTTTTTTTTACCTTATTCTCTCTTTGATTCTTTTTTGCTCCAACCTTGGCTAAAGCATGTCCTGAACCTCTTTAGGATCGATTTTTGTAACTACAATGGTCACATTAAAAATGCTAAACTAACAACACTGATGCAGGTAATTAAAGTTAGCCGGATCATTTGACAAACTGACTTTATGTTGGACAAATGTCCAAAGCCTGAGTCAGCCTGTGCTAACAAGCTTTCCCATTTTAAGAATATGTGGTTGTAAAATGTTTTTTTTCCCTTTTTTCCATGAATATGTTGCCAGTTCTCAGGCAGTATTAAGTTGTGGCCAGCTGTAGATGTTCCTGTCATTCTAGGGATGTTTAATAACCTGGGTGACTATAAATTAATTAAATCAGGTAATAGGACAAATATAAGGTAACGTTTGAAACCTAACCATTATAGTAGCTAAATTTGAACCAAACGTCATCTCCTACTACTCTAATTTGCATGAAGGAATTATGAGTAATCTAATGATCTCATTTTGACAACTGTGCAAAAAAGAACAATAGCTCATCGTGTCACACAGGAGTCAAATCAACCAAACTGGCTCATTTGTCTCATATTCTACCCCACAGCTCTGCTAACACAACCTTTAAAATAAACGGCGGGAAATATTGATCTTTTTTTCCCCTCACTTTCTTCATTTACCTGGAAAATTGATGACCTTAATTGGGCTTGCAACAAAACCATAAAGAAACTACCCTCAAAAATCGGTAAGTAATTAGTGAAAACAAGTCTCTTACTGATGGTGTTAAACCAACCTGGGCTTGTCTTCAAAATCAATTGTCTTTCATGTGTTGATGAACAGATGAGCTTTAAGTTGTTGCTGTTTATGTCAGGGTAAAAGAAAGAAAGACAGAATGTCCAGGACAAATGGAGCCCATGAGCCCACAACATGATTTTAAGATGATTTTTGCTGATCGAAAAAGCAGAAAATGGCAATGAGACGCTCTTCTTGTGCATCTTGGACGCTGTCAGGATACAGCCGTTCCCAGGTAGGGAGGATAATTTAACAGGTAGCTGGTTGGCAGGCTGTGTGGGTGTGGACAGCTCTGAAATGCTGCTATTCACGCTGACATCTGAAAGGGATGACAACAGCTACTTCTGACTGTCTGCTGGTGGAAGGATCTGCCATGACAGCCTGCGGTTAGAAATACTGTAAAATAATCCAACTGTACAGTCAGTGTCAGTCCGAGTTCTGTGTGTGCAGCTGACTCTAAATACTGAACAAAGGTTTGCCTGATGAATTTGGAGGCTTGATATGTGAGAGGTTTGTTTCTTCACATCATCCAGCAGCACAATGTTACTTTTCAATCGATTAATGAAACAAGCAACATGTTTTCTGGCTCCATCCTTCAAACGTTAAGTGCATCATTTTATCTGTGTATTTTTATTTATTTTTTCAGTCCATTCAATCAGCATTGCAATATTTAATTAAAGCCAAACTTGAATCAAATTACTTGTGTGACCTCGTCAACAATGCACATTGTGTTTATTGTGCCGCACTCAGGCTGATCTTTACAGGCTCCTTTCTCACCTCCAATCATGGCAGCTTGATGAGTAACTTTAAAGGTAAAAGCAAAAGCGCTTGGAATCTGTCTTCTTTGAACAATGTTTGTGCTATTTAAGGACCCGCGACCTGAAAAACGAGCTGTGCTATTTGTTTTTTCAGGGTTTCATCATCTTTAAGAGCCACTATTTAAAAAAACCCCAAAAAACTTCACCATAAACACAGTAGAGCCTGATCTTAATGATGACATTCTCTCTGTCGGTGGAAGATGCTCTGAAGCTTCCGATTTAGGCATCCTGCGTCTTTTAATGGGACATTCTTTCAAAGGGTGTCCATGGTAATAAGCTCTGTCAACTCCTGATTCCAAAACACAATAAACTAGCAGCAACATATACCCCACGCAGCGCGGGAACCCTCTCGATAATCAGGACAGGTCCCCGGCACCACCAGGGCTGCGGCTGGTGCTTTTTTAATTGTTCCTTTCAGTTTAAAGGGAAAGGTCGAGATTTAGTGTTCATGTTGTCTCCGGCTCGTACTCCCGCTTTTCGATTCCCAACATGTTACCTTGAAAAGGATCAATTGGGTTTTCAGTGTCGCCAGGAAAAGCCTGACTCAGAACTGAAGGATAAAATCATACAAAAACAAGTCCCGCTTCTCTTTCTTGTCTCCGACAGCTTAATGAAAGAGGAAATTCTGTTTTGGTTCATATATTTTTATGATAACCTGATTTCTGAGACTTGCAGATGTCACATTGAGGGTTTTCTGTGTCGCACGGTGGCGTTTTTGGGTGGGTTGAAGAGGTTTGGCTGGTATTGATTGTTTGCTACTCTGAGATTAATTTTATTGCACAAAAATGTAGAAGATAACAGTTATGCTCAGAAAGAATCTTCAGAAAAGGTGTTGGAGTTGCTTCTCCAAGGCTGACCGTGGCTTCACGTCCGCGTCATTTGATTCCTTTTGCGGTTGCGCCAAACGTGGTATTGATTCGATTATTCAGTGTTGAATTCCTTTCAGCCCTGCGTGAAAACGCCATTCAAACGTGCGGCAGACGTATGAATGCCTCATTTTTGATTGACTCTTTTGTCTGTGTCAGAGAAATGTCCTTCACTGTAGCCGTGGCTGGAAGGAACAACGGGGAAGTTGTCCTTTGCTGTACGGAGCTCTTTAGTGACTCCGGCTCTTCACGGCATCAACAACAATAATTTAACTGAAAGATTTCTTTTTTTTTTTTATTTGGGGGGGGGCGCTCTAATAAAATCTGCCCAGATTCTAAGCACTGGCCATTATTAAAACAGCTTCTTCTTTTTTTAAATCAACCACTCCAACAAAGTTAATTAGAATGAATGTTTGGGGAATTATTTGGTTATTTGTTACTATCATCCAATCTACCCACATCAATAAACTGCTTTTGTTGGCAATAGAATTGTCAGGCAGAGGCTGGACACCTCTCCTCTCCTCTCCCTGCTGACTAGAGGTAGAGAAGACGATGCACCCTCATTGCCTTAGTAAAGATTTTTGTTAGCTGTGTTGATTTCCAAATTAAATCTAAGACCAATTTATTGCCGAGCAAAGTAAATAGACCTCTGGAGCGTCCACAGTCCCTGTTTTGATCGTTGTTTTCTTTCAGGTTGGAGAGACAATTATTGATTCGGATTCAAACGAAGCCGCGGTGACGCGAGGGGTTCATTTGTCGAAACAAGCGCACCCCAGTCCAGTTAAAGGGAAATCATAACGAAGCGCCTCCTGTCATTATCAAAGCCTTCAACCGTGGCAGTTTGATTGGCACTTGTCGGCCAAATCAATGGGCCTGATGAGCGTTTATGCTCTGCCATCAGTTTTATTTTTCATAGAGAGCCAACGACTGGAAGCCAGCTATGACACCTTCTTCCTCTGACAGTTTCAGGTGTGTATTTATTCTTTTAACATCAATCTCTGCCATTTCTTCGCTCAGATAAAAGCATGCGAAATGTCTGATTTGACAGAATACGGACGACCATGAAGATGCTCGAGATGTACTCGCGAGGTTGAATATACTCGTCCATCAGCCCCATTAACGCACTTGCTCGAGTGCTTCTTTCCAAGAAAAAAAAACTGCAATATGCCATTTTTGAAGATGGACCAGGATGATGCGCCGCACAAATGACACAGCTGAGTTTGTCCTCCCATGAGGGACCATCCTAAAGGAGCTTTAATTAGGGCAGGAGTGGAAAATGTAATCAATCTGTTCACAGGGACTGAAATAACGCTCCCACGGGACAGCGTTTACATCAATATTATGTTCAGATAAACTCCACTTCTGATTCTACTACAGATAAGCTCATAATACAAACCCAAAACTGCTATATACCTTATTCTATTCATGCGTAGTCGACGGTCGATAGGCTTTTTACTCTGTATATTTCAATATATGTTGTGAATGACTTGATGAGCCACAGAACTGACACCAACCACACAAAATGGGATGTAAATCAGCTGAATACAAGGACAAAAAATTGATGAGCAATATGAGCTCGTAGAACATTTAAACAGTCTAAAAAAATGCTTGTAGCCATTTGACTGGCCCTTACCCTACAAATTAGAATATTAATCCAACACAAAGGGTGTGAAAATGTACACAAAGTCACTTGATTTAAAAAAAAAAAGTAAACAGGGAGGTTGTGTTATAGTGTTAATTAATGCATGCAGGGGATTGAAGTTTCCATTTACGCCACAAGACATTTGGGATAACTTTAATTTATGGAGTACAGAGAGAACTGGTGCTCTGACATGAGCAGCGGGGGGTCTTTGAAACCGGGCAGCATTTTGCCGTGAAAGAGCTTTGAACATCTCTCCTGAAAGCAGGGCAGGAATCAAAAGCAAAGGCTAATTTGCTCCACGCATCATAGTCAGTGTTCCTCACCTAAACCCGTATACCGCGCCAAGTTACTCGCCACAATTCCTCGCCACAATTCCTCGTTAGGTAGGTTATGCGTCTGACGTGATGCCGAGCCTCTTTTCCTGACGCATGTATTCCCTTTTCCGTGTCACTGTAAGACTCTAGTCGTCCGGGTGTGCATGAAACCAACCGATAAACCAAAATTAGTTGTCAAGCTGAAGTGTGTTTCTGTCGTGCTGTTTTTCTGCTCACTGCTGATTGACCCTCTGATACCCCCCGCAGAGCAACAAAGATGTTGTTGTTCTTGTCAAATGCTCACAGCAGCTAATTAGAGAGGAACTAAGATTCAGGGGAATCTAACACCGTTGCCGTAGGTAGCATAAAGAAGTGAGAGTCGGCCCACAGGCAGCAGACATGTAAATAATATGCATTTCAAAGACTTGGTTCATAAAACCAAATAAACCTATGTGAGCCAGATCAAGATAATTACATTCAGGCCCTGCTGTAAATCACAGGAACATCTTGAGATGAATGTTTGGGTTGCATGTGTCAACACTGGAGAAGGAAGATCAGTGACTGTAGCTCCTGTAACCATGTGGGAACAAGATGTCACGTACGGGAACACACGTCTGCCGCCGTCGCTGATGCGCAGAGCGCTTCCGATGCCACGGGGAGTTCATCCGCTCCTATTTTTGATGGCAGCCGCTGATCCGGTGTAGGTAATGTTAATTTACATCGTAATTGCGCGGACCTGAGAGCGAACCTCTGTTATATTATCTTAGGATGCAGAGATACAGCCGCCTGATACGGCCAAAACGACTGCTACCGGGCGCCGGCTGTAATTAGCTCGATGGTTTGCGATGGAGGGAATGAAATTGAGGCCGTTTAAAATGAAACTGCGAGAAAACCTTATGATCTGTGAAATTCTCAATGTAGCCTTGTGTGGCGCAGCTGTTAACTCTTTATAGCTTGATGAGCCTGAGGAGTTAAATAAAATTCATTAAGTCTTTCCTCTTTTTTTTTTTTGCTCCTGTAAGAGCTGAATTAAGCTGAAACAAACTCTTCACCCTCCGAGTAGTTAAACTGAAACACTCCAGATCTATAAAATGCTGTGTTTTCCTTGTGGCCCACTTGTATTCCACCCGGATGATTTGAGCCCATGTTTGGGTAGAATGAGAATAAAACCGTCGTGTCTGGCTGTTGGACGGGTGCCAGCTGCAGTCTTCCGAGGTTTAACGTTCACATTGTTGAGGAACATAAACGCACTCATTGCCTGTAAGCTTATGAATGTCAATGAGGACATTTGTTACTGTACATTTAATTTCTAATTAAGTGGGTTGAATGCTGAGAATGAAAGCGTGCCTTTCACTACTTCAGGTTATTGACGATACATGACAAATCAGTGAGCTCTCGCTCTCCAGCTGCAAGCGGCGTGTTCTCATTTGCAACCTGTCAAACGTGGCAGCTTGGTCATTGGCCAGAAACGGGTGCGCGGGGACAGCACGGTGCGAAACGAGCAGTGGAAATGCAGCTTTTGAGAAACATTTCACGTCATATTAATGTCAAAATTGCCGGAGCTTGTTGGGTTTAGGCACGATAAATACCTGATTAAGTTGTCAGATAGGAAATCCTTTGTTGATGTACCCCAGCACCTTGACCGTTACCCCAACCCACATCGTGAGCCGAGACTACTCCTACGCTCGAAACCAGCCTCCTAAACCCATTTTATCTGAAGCGCCTGCAGTGTTTGGTCAGTTGGTAGTAAGGCTGAGCTTCCAGCACTGCCAGGATTAAGATATATTTTAGTGTAACACAACGTTGGCAGAGACTGTCATGGAAATCCAATTTTGAGAATTCAGAGAATAAGCTTTAAACCTTCGCATCAAATGAACAATTAATGATCCTTTAGCGTTTGGAATAATTGTGAGTCCTAATGTGTAATTTGTAATGATGATGATTAGAATTAATTGAATCTATATGCAATTTTCTCGCCTTCTTTTTCCAAAATATACCGAATTTTGCTACCATTTTTTATTGTATCCTAAGGGAGGAAGAAAGTGTGGTTTTCTAAAATCCCATAGTTTGCTTGCAATGGCAGCGTAGCACGAATTATTGATTTCCATTATACCTGTAGTTAAAACTTACAGTTTATCTGGAGGGGAAAGGAAAGACATGAGGCAATAATGTCTACCTTTGGGCCAAATTATTTCATGTTGATAGAAATCACTTAAACATTCCTGGCTAGGGCATTAATAATGTGCATTCTAAATCTGCCCCATTTAGCCCCGAAGAGAAAAAGAAAAGAAAGGGATGTGAGTTTCATGTCCAAATATACTGTAAATGCACCATAAACCCTTCAGCGCCTGAGTGGTTGGAGTATTTTTATCTGAATACAGTTCTCCAGGGGAGTGAGACTCCTCATCGCCCACACAGCCACTCTGACAGCTTTCAAATGAAGCAACTGAAGCCGAGATGCACTGCCTCAGCTTGTGTCACTGCACATATCGTTGACAGCAAGTGGATGCCCCCCCCCCCCCACCTCACACACATGCACAGCCCAGTCAATGACATCAAGTGCTGATAGTGCGCCTGCAACCAAAAAACTGCTGAAAAGTGACCCTGGTTGTGCCCTTGTCGCCAGCTCGGGGTAACAAGTGAATGGAAATTGGTTTTACCTGAGTCAGGTAATCATTACTAAATGAATTTGTTCCTCAGCCAAGGGTATAAGTGGGCTAAATATACATCTCTGAGATGAATACAAATATCACTTACATAATGAAAGGCTGCCTACTTATTGATTTTGGAGGTTATGCTCTGCGTGCTTTTCATCACCGGCCTGTTCTCCTTTAGAATGACGACTTTTCAATTTGCCAGGTGTTTGTAGGCCGCTGTCAACGATCCTAGATGCTTTTTTAGGCTTTGTTTCTTCTTCTTCTTCCTTCTGTCCACCGCAGATATGCAAATAACTTATTTTCTTCTTTCGTGCATGCATGATGAGCAGAAGAGTGATTTATTTATTTTTGGTGGTGGTGGTGGGGGGGGTGCCCGTGTTGATTTTCTCCAGCCTGCATTTTTTTTGTGCGCCGTCATCATCATCCTAGCAGTTACACATCATCATCATCATCATCATCATCGTCATCATCATCATCAACACATTAACTGCTACCATCTGCATTCTAATCATCATTATAATCAGAGATGTCATAATTATTACAATTGTGACGGTATGGATGGCACAATCATTCCCATTGTGGCGTTAATAAAGTGGCAGTGATTCATTTCTTCATGGGTCTGACTGCGCTCATTATGCCTCAATAACAGATGGACCCTGTTAACTGCACACGTCGCAACGACTGCTGAAGTGTTGGTTTCGGCGCACGGAGCAGCTGGGAGGGCACGGCCCGCGTATCAGAGCCAGTTCGTGCTCTTCAATAATTCAACCTTTCCAGCTGTCTGTTATCAGACCCAGAGCGCCACGTCCACCGAGATGGTGCCGGAGACATACGCAGCGGACTCTGTCGTCAGTGTTGGCGCTTAAATTTAACATTATCAGTGGGTAGCTATATACCTTTATTTCTATTAAGTATTTATTTAAGATAAAGTCCTCATTGAGTTTACATTTTAGTCATTGTTTTCTGCCCAGGGCACACTTGCCTTTTTCCTTTTTTTGTAAGGTATCTCTAACCATTGTCCTTCAGGGAACTAGTCAATAATTAAAGATCTTTGAATTTATTTATTTCTTTATTTATTTCCTGCTATAGACTTCCTAGAAGAAAAGAATGGATCTATGGACGTGGCATCCTGGTGAGATGAAAGTCTAATTATCTCTCCAGAAAACAAGTAGAAAGGCTTTTTAATTAGGACACTACTGAATCTGCACGCTGAGAATTTGTACATTGTGATGGATGGTGTGTGCAGCTCCTTAGCGACTGGAGACAGCATAATAATCTGCCCAATTTAAAGCAGGGTGAGATGTGAATGAGAAACCCGGCTGAGGGCTGATGGAGAAATTGAAGTGATACACTCAGGAATATCGAGGTTGGTGTAAGACTAAGAAGGAGCGTGGGGCCCGACTGCATGATTCATGAGGTAGATAACGGTGGAAAAAGTGGGGTAAGAGCTGAAGAGAGGGTGATTAGAAAGAGAGGTAAATAAGGAAGAGATGTAAGAAAAAGGGGAGATAAAGAGCGAGCAACAGAGCCCCAAGCTGTAGCCATGATTGGTCCCATTCCCAGGATACCGCTGATTGGTTAGCCTTATCCACACTCCCCTCTCCTTGGCTCTTACCACCTCTCTCATCTTAGCAGGGGGTCCCGCAGTCGCCAAGCCCCTTAATACTCTCCTCTACTCTTCTGCTCCGTGGCTGGCATGCAGAACGTATAATCACAATACAATCATAATCAATGTCTGTGCATGCGGAGGAGGAATAGAATAATGAGTGAAATTGTACAGTTATCAGTTATTCTTTTCCTTCTCCCTGACAGTTCGATAGGAAACAATTGGGGCTGCTGCATGCGTGCAGTGCGCTGCCATGCATCTGAATTTATCAGGCAAAGAAAAACACACAGTAACATGATTAGGACTAAGGTAACTCGATTACAGCTGGAAAGAGTAGATGTGAGCTGTGAGTACATTGAACGTGCCTCAGAATTGGAATGCTTTATCCATCTTTCCTTTAATAGATTCAAAGCAGTTACGGGAGTCGTGGGAAGACTGATATTGGTTTATTCCAACATAAACATCTTGGTTCCATTTCGCCTAGAAGATTATTAGTTCCTCTAAAACAGAAACAAATGCCCTTTCAGTAGTTTTTTAACCTTTGAGCTGCTTTCCTTAATGAAAATGAACTGTGTGGCACATAATAGTGCTTTCGTTTCCACCTGGTGTTCTTTGTTAAATGGATCTGTACACTGCCTGGACAGGTTACCAGCTCCTCATAGACACATTCGCTTTGCTCAGATCCAGGAAATATATGTGTTTGCACTTTGGGAAGAAAATGGAGCGCTCAACAAAAACCTACATGGTCACAAGGAGAACAGCCAAATTTCAAAGTGCACTACTTTTATAGGTGTTCATATTTGAAAGACAAAAATAGATCTTTGTATAGCTTTCAGGTTAGGTTCCAAATAAAAGAGTGGAGGCATAAAAGACTTCTTAATGGGATTCCCTCCCTCAGCTCAAGTTGAAATTGGTGAAATGTGAGAAAGGAGGAAATCTAGGATATGTCTTAAGACATTTAAAGGATCTGGATTGAATGCTCAGTAGGGGTTCTGGGTAAAATGTCAGACCACAGGACTAAATAAACTCCACATGTAGTCATTAGGAAGGATTTTAGTCAGTTTAATATAATAAGGTCAAATCCAAATTACCAAGCAGAATTTTGTCATACTCCAATGGGTTAAACACTAAAATATAGATCCTGAGGCGTACAAATGTTTAAACTCTGGCTACGAATTGGCGCTGGAGGGAAGAAGGGAGGGATTTCAATATGCAAGGAAGGGAAGGAGAGGGTTAAACACATGTGCCATATGGTAATACAGTTAGGTGAGGAAGGGCAGAGGCAGACTGGAGGAGAACAAACATCCAGAATGTGAAACGAAACACAAAAAGTGACTCATAGTCTCATAATTGACCCTGACATTAAACTATCCACAGGTGCCTCCAGGTAATACACACACTAATTTATGTTTCACCCAATCTCAACTCCATGCTTTTAATCACAACCAAATTCAGGGTTCAAGGTCACAAGTAAATAATTATGCCAGGGATAAAAGCAACTAAGCTAAAACTGTTGTTCTAATTAGCACTTTTACTTTATTCCTTCTGTAGACGAGCTCCCTTGAACCGTCGGCGTCAAGATTCGGGTTTGAAAACAGCTTGAAACCTCGCCTTTGGTGAGGGAGAGAATATTCCTCTCTCCCGTCTCAGGAACAAATTGTATAGGTGGCTCATCAGTTGCAGAACCCTGCTGTGAGCACAGTAGGCTTCATTTAAATCAGGAGCTCTGAAGTCGAGTGTAGAAGACAAACGGAAGTTGGACATCTTCTCACGTAGGGAGATCCACAGATATATTTTATGTAGAACTGTGCTGCCTGTTCCCTTATTTAATTAAATAATTTTTTAAAAAAAACAGAGAGACAAGCTGCAAAAGCATCTTTTATATGTCTTAATTGCAGCCCCGCTGTAACTCCCATGTTATACATGGCTGTACAAATCCTCTGAACTATTGTGCTAACGGATTAATTGGATTCAGATAGTATGAAGTCTCCAAGTCACCATATCTATGTTCTTGTGACTCATGTCCGTGGTATCTCATGATCACACAGGCTGGGGGATTGCATGACTAACCCCCATAACCTTTGCTTTTTCGGCCATCATCCTTTCTGCATTCTCAGAATCCTACTTAAAACATGGCCTGTGTTGACCTTAACATAATTAGGTGTGCCACCACTCTGATGTGCCTCTATATCATCAGCTGTCACTGGTTATCTGTGTCAGTGATTTTATGAAGAAGCAGTTCTGCAGATCACAGAAAGGGATGATGGAAGCAGGGATGGAGGCACCCCTGCGTGAAGGTGTGTTTGCTGAGTTTCCAGGCTGCACCTCAGTGGGGGGACGGCACAGCGGGTGTTCAGTGGTGAATAAATGATAAATCACACCGTGGTGACCTTGATTTGTGAGTTTAAAAAAAAGGCCCAAATCTTTCAAATGAAAAACCAGAGGAAAAAAACATTATCTTGTGATTCCCCTGGAATCAGCACAGAACAGAGGAAGATGGAAACTTGCCTGGTATCGTTGTTTGGGGGGGGGTCAGTGTGTTTTTTCTATCTCTAACCTGCTGGCGATTGTGGTTACAAAATTATTCCAGGGTTAAAATTTCAAATCAAACCACTTTTTTAAAATTCCCCCCACGTACACTGAATGTGTGTGTGTGTGTGTGTGTGTATGTGTGTGTGTGTGTGGGTGGGTGGGTGTGTGTGGGTGTGTGTGTGTGTGGGTTGTGTCCTCCATTAAGTTATTTTTTACATTTTGTACGTATTTACATTAAACCATCATTTGAATTCAAGATAAATACGGCAACTGTTGCTAGGCTGATCAAATGTAATTCAATAATTTTAATGTAATTTTCACCATCGTTCAGGGCATTAAATGCTGTACGTTCAGTTAATGCATCAGGGGCTTCGCAACGCACCGCCAACACTGTAGCTCATGTTTTCACAGTTCAGTGAAAATCAAAATGCATCACACTGGTGAAACGGCACCATCTGTACAATGTGAAGTGCTTGGTATTTCAAATTATAACGATATTATTATACATCTCAAAATAAAATAAAAATAACAGAAAATCTTAAAATGCTGAATTTACCCTTATTTATCAGTTTCAAACATCCAGGGTCTGCACACACAATCCATGCAGCATATATTTTTAGATTCTTTTTTTGATTTCGGTGTTGATCAGGAGCTTAGCGAAATGCTAAAATGCATTACAGCGACTGACCAATCACAACATTTACCACCGTTCAACAGACAAATTCTGGTCAGGAGCGTTTCAGTCCATCTGACCTTAAAGGCTTGGAGGCTGCTCACTGTTATCTGTCTGACACATTCCTCCAGGAGGCCATTCTGCATTTGGATAGCAGTTTGGATTAAGGCTTTGTCCAAAGACTGTTTGGTGAGTGGAGGTAGAGATACGGTGGCCTGGTGTGATGAGAGGGGCGAGACTCTGGCATATGGTGGCAGAAACAGCACAGGGGTGGCTGAGCGGCTTGGGTAAGCCTGTGGCCACCTGATGTCTCTGGCGATGAATGACTGGTGGGCTAATTGATAACAAGCGGGGGGGTACGACCAGTCCAGTCAATTCAGCATATTCTCACACAGAAACAACATTCTGAAGTGGGCAGCAGGAACTAACAGAACTTTTATCAGCTGCGGTGTAGCACTCCGGCTCTGCTGTATGGATTTTGACTTAGTGCTTGATGTTCAAAGCTCCCACCTCCTGACCTGTCCTGATGGTGCTGAAAGTCACCGGTAATTGCAAAAAAAACCCCATCCTAGCCAGACGATTAAATGCCAGGTTCATGTTGAGGTGTATAAGGACTGCAGGCATTTTTGAGCTCCAGTCATTCAACACCCAAAGATCTCTCTCTAGTTAAGGCTGTTAAAGTGTTGTTGCCAGGTAACTAATTGGATGCAAAGATAATGTCTAGTTCTTAAGGTGAAGCTTTGATGATAAAGTCTTTACGGGGAAGATTACAAGCAAGATAATGACACTTGTAATGAGTTTAATCCCTCTAGCTCTTTGGTTTAGCATCAGGATAAAGCAGCAATTCATCTACAGTGGCAGAACTATACAGTAGTCCCTGTACAATTGCAATAAATAAGTCAAAGAAAAGCAAAACAAATTGCATGAAAAGCCACAAAAATCTGTCAAGTACTTTGGTCCATGCAGTGAAGCATATATTATTCTTCTGTCAAACCTTACATATGATATTAAGTTGCCATGACATTGAAATAGTCACCTTGAGCAAACACTTCAGCACTGAAACTGCATTTACTGTATTTCAGAAACTATGTCCTAAAATATTAAAGGAACTCTCCCTTGTTGTCAGAACAAAGCTTTGGCACCTTATGAAGCTATTTTTCTCCACACACGGGCAAACCCAGATCTGAAATACATGGACACCGATCAGAAGTCTGCTCTGAGAGTAAAGGAGAGGCCCAAATCCTCCCTGATGAAAGCATGGCAGAGCTGTCGGGCATGGCACAGCCTTGGCATCATGTAGGCCTGTCCAAGACTCAGCCATTTCACGGCCTATTTCCTTCCCTGCCGCAGCAAAATGGTGACATTCTGCCTTGTCATGGTGCCACCACTCGCTGCTCAGCAGGTCTCCTGACAAATTAACCTGCCATCCCCAGTCACTCAACCTCGTCACCGCCATTGATGGATCATGAGAAATGTCAATCGAGCCACAGAGTAGCTTGGCGGCATTTTTTTTCCAGAAGATTTATGAACTTCCAATAGCGCAGCAACCAGCACATGTCAAGACACATGCTCATCATGTAAGCCAAAAGCACCTCCCAGAGAATGCACTTTTTTTTTGGCAAGATGAAAGCAAAGTACCTGGTTTTATCGATCCTTTAAGATGTGAATAATATAATACATAGCTGTATTTTTGTTGCATTTTCTATTATAAACATTTAACTTTTTTTGCAGTTGCTTTTTAACCTTCTGTGGGCGATCTCAATTTTTCCTATGTAATGTATTCATCCATCTGCTCTCACTAATTTGCATACAAGAGGAACTCTTGAAAAACAGGTGGATTTGCAGATTGATGGCAACCCCATGTGGCCTTGGGGTTTATGTTGCCGGCCACAGGGACTCTCAGCTCTCCATCTCTTCTTTGATGTGATTAGCATGACAGTACAATACATACAATGTCTTCTAGACTTACCGTATGAGAGAGCCCTCATACACAAAGAGAATTTATAAGTGAACATGCAAAGAAGATGAAAATTAGGGCTCCCTGCTTCCTCACAGATCACTATCATCATGCGGTATTCTCTCCTGTCTGACAGGGGCAAACACTTTATTGTTGAATCACACAATGAGAATGTTCCTAAATATCATTTAAATGCTCTTGTGATCTCAGAGATGGACCACTGGACCTCTCCAAACCCAACGTTGTCTTGTGAACCAATGGCTCTGTTCCATCGGGGGCTCGGTACCATTGAATTCTTAACAAAAAAGAAAAAGAAAGAAAAAAGGTCAAATGCTGAGCGGTGTGTGTGGATCTTATCGGACTGGGGGATTTTTTTTTTTAAATTACTAAAGCTTCATTCAGGTTTCACATGGCTATAGTCAAGAATTACAGTACAAAACACACAAAAAACAAACAACTAAATTTTGTACTGAGAAACTAATTGACTGAACACAGAATTTGTTTTGGAGTAACTGAATTAAATGCCAATCAACTAAACAATTTTATCTTACATATAATCATATTGTAACCATTACTGCCCAAGTTGGCAATTATTTGTCAACTCTGAAAGCTATTGTGACGTTTCCTCCGGTGAGCTGACAATCACAGTCGCTCACAATTGTCTAGTAAAATGTACTCAACCCATTATTTGTGCTTTTTTCCCTCACGTCTTTGTCCATTTTGACTTTGACAAGGAGAGTAATGTGGAAATGTTATGTTAATGGTTGTTTTGTACATTTAGTGACTCCACACACACACACATACACACACACACACACACACACACACAACACAAATAAAAGCACATGATTCAGTAGCTGCAGAAATGCCTTTTGAAACATGTTTGTATGACTAATAAAGTGAACATAAATAGGACCCCACCATTTTGCAGGTTATGTTCCTAAGATTCTTTCCTGTGTTTATCTGGTTGATGTTTACTTCAAATCTCAGTTGATTTGTAAGTTTATATTTATATTAAATGCACATATACTACTCATTAGATGAAAGTTCGAGGAACTCAGACTGTAAAAGGCTTTATCAAATACTTTATCAAATAATAGTCAAAACATTAAGGTCTTTTATGTATCTAGTCAATAAAAAAACATCTTATTAGCCATTAAGGTGAGCCTCATGTCTTCTATCAAAGATTTGATGGCAGACAGCCTAATAGATGGCCTCTTTCAACCTTTCTTAACAGAAATAAAGGAGAGAGCAGTTCATCCAATCACTGCACAGTATTAGATTGAACAAAGTATCATTGCCATGGGAGACCAATTTCAGCTCAATTATATCCACTCCCTGCTGCTTGTACCCTCTGTAGTGCTCAACCGAGCCCCTGTGAAAGTTCTTCTAAGGTTTGAAAGATGTTGAGATAATTATTTCCCCTTATTCGCAAAGTTGAGTTCTTGGTGCACTGCTAAATTTTAATGGGAACACTGACTGATCAGCTTGACTGGAATGGTTCCTGGACTGCCTGCTCTCCTCCCCAACATGTCCAACACATATCTGATCCACTGCTTGGAAGTGGAAATGACATTTGTATCGTCAGTTTGTCTGGAGTTTTGGGGGGATAACTCGGTACCAGTGTCAATTAAGTGTGCACGAAGAGATGTGAGACCTGGGGAGACAAAGATACACACACACACTAGCCTAAACTCATGTGATTTAGTTTACATGTAAGCAAGAACATAATATAAAATTATACATATTGCTTGGGAATTCTGTCCATCATTTTGCACCTGCATTCCCATTTTCAAGACACAAACTCATTCTCCCTCAACATTTCAAGGGACTTCCAGGAACTCATTTACCTGGTACCCTAAAGACCCCTGATATTTATTCGATTGGGGCTGATGATGTATGAGGGAGTGGCAAAAGATCTTGCGAAGATCTTCTAATCTTACTTAACTGCCTTCAACATTTTACAAATGTGATCAGGTTTGTGCCCTACATTTCGCTCTGCCAGCTTGTTGGCAACGCTTTCCAATGCAAACAAGAGGCTCAAAACACCCTGGACCTCGTCATCCATCAATTTCTTGTAACTTCTCTTTTTCTCCATTTGTCAATTTTTATAAACACAAATAAAGTAAATAAGGATTGAAGCCAAAGTCGCAGTCGCATGTTGACTAAGACATGCTGGGCTAACGTGAACTGCAGAATGCTACAAGCGAGTTCCCCAAATCAGCATTCTTCAGTCCACAGCCCAACCAATCAAGAACCAATCTAGAGAAAAAAGTTCTTGTTGTGGGCTATGTGCTATGGAAGTTTTATCGTGTCGAGCAATGAGAACTCAGAAGATGTCGGATGTAAGAGGGAGTACCAAAGGTGACACATTGTTCAGGAAATGAAACAGTGTAGTGAAATCCCTGTATGTAATTTCAATTTGCTCCATCTAGTCGCAGGAAGTGGCCACCTAAGGAGCTCACCCGAGAATATACTTTGCTCTAGGATTACATCGCTGTTACATTTTCACCATCAGCAGGAGCTGTTAGGTGACGTCATCCAGGTCCAGCAATGACAAACCCTCAGAAATCCTTTCAGAGCTCTGGTCTCATTGTGTACAACACAATGAGCACCAGTGTGAACATGATGTCATTTATTTAGAGTGTGGACTGCTGTAAATGTACAAGGTCAACTGTAAAAAGTGGCAATAATCTGTAATGGAACATATGATTACCTGTCATCATGGCTGAGCAATCAATATAGTTATCAATAACTATTCCCTTTTCATACATGTACACCAGGACAAGAACTGTAGCCTGACGAACTGGCCCAGTCAAACGACAAGGCTGACTAGCTTTACACGTGTAAACAAAGTTCTAATCTGACAGTACGTGCTCATGTTATCCTATTTCACTGTGGCCGTTAACGTTACAGACCCAGACTCCTACCCCAGCAGAGAGCTCCAGCTGCTACTATCTGCTGCCCAAATGCACTTTTCCAGTTTCAGTGAACTCCAAGTTGAAAGATTTTTACACAGCAGAAGGAAGACAATTCAACTAGTTCCCTAATGAGAAAATAAATGTAATCAGATTATTCTGCCACTCAGTCATTTCGCAGCTTCAGTGATTTTTGCATTCTCTCGCAGCCTTAATAAAATCCAAACTCGACCGGGTTGGCGAGTGTATTATTATTAACACTCTGACTGTCATGAAAAAAGCCCTTAAAGGAAGAGACATTTGCACTTGTTGACAGACTGGCACACTGTTCTGCACCTAACTACTGCTGGATGGGATGGCTCACACGTACCTTTTTTTAGGTCAGCTGCCTAAACGGAGTAAATAGTGTTTTACTAGAAACTGAGTTTCAAGAAGTGCAGAAAAGCTTTTCCAAGTGCAATTTTGATGTTTGTGAGCAGAGTAGGTGCTTTTTGTCCAGGTTTGCTGACGCATTTCTGCTGCACTGTGCAACATATAGGGCCCAGGAAATGACTCTTGAATGGCTGCGTCGGTAATTGAATCACAGCGCTTGTTCGCACCGCTACCGTTTGCCAATAATGACGAATAATTGTCAAAGAAACTATCTTCTTAACGAGTGGAGGAGACGAGAGATGCGGTAATGATAAAGCTGGATGTGAACCAGGGAACCATGAAGAAAAGATCTTCCCCTTGGAAACAGCGCCGGCGCTGAACTCTAATGACCTGTTTGCCTGTCAGTGGGGGAGAGAGAGGAAGTTGAATGAGTGGAATTAGATTGTATTTCCCATCCCCTTCATTGTTATTTCTTGTCAAATAATGCATTGCTCTTCCACTCACATGCAGCAGCAAAAAGCATCAGTGTGTAATCAATCCTTTTGGTATGGGAGTGAGGAGGCTGGGGGTGCTCGCTCTGCGCTTGCCTCTGTTCACAAAATGGAATAAATGTGACATTAGGGACACGGGTATCATTACCTTGATGAATTACGGAAGGTATAACGATTATGGAAATTGTCATCGACCCATCATTCGTCTCAATTTATTGCAACTCAGTGCCACTGTTGCCCTGCACACTAAAATGTTATAATGTCAATAGTGCTACGAGCTGTTATCAATGCTTTCTTTGCTCTCACAATGACAGAGCGCTGTAGGTCTTTGTACGCCTTCCGGACCTCGGCAGACATACCCCCTGATAGATGTGGGGGTTAAAGGGGACGCTAATTGAAAAAGAAATTGACCGTGCTTGGTTGTAGGACAGCTATCAATAATTAAATAAAACAGGAGCTGCTGTCTATCTTGGATTAAAATAGACACAAGCAAAGCAAATCACCAAAAAAGACCAGATTGTCTCATTTGAAATGTTCATTGTTAGTTTAGTGTTGTTTCACTATTGCAATGAAAGTGGACCGTTGAGGACAGCATCTTGATTAACCACAAGCCTTTTGTCTTTATTTAAAATACAAATGATAAACACATTTATCAAGATAAATACAAAATAAAAGCTGGTCAAATAGCACTTAATTTGCAAGAAACAATCTTTTATCCCTACCGTCAACAAGGGCTTCTGAAGCTTTTCAGACAAAAGACTCCCCTTTTTAGCCACAGATATAAATCGTACATCTCGCTGTGAAAAATCTCGATGTCAACACCAAACTACGTGGCATTCATTTATCAGGACCAATACTGGTATGAAAATTATGTCTTTGAACAGCAGTATTATACAGAAAGAGCATGTCTGGAACACTGAAGTGGGTCCCACAGAGAGCCCAGGAAATATATTGCTCTGTGCTCACCGTCAACAATATCAGACCACCTCAGGGAGCTTGTTAGCACTACATGTGTGTGGAAGCCTTATCATAACACCCCCAAAAATAAAAAAAAACACAGAGACATTTAGGACCTTTTACCCATGTGACACATCATATTCCCCTTGTTGAGCATATGCATGAATATGATTAAACCCTCGACATTCATAATTTGCAGAGCTGCAGTGAAATTCGTAACCCTACCGAGACAATAAATCACAGTTATGTCAACTGCGCTCATTAGACTTCAATTTATGAAAATTGTGCAGGATATGAAGATTTGCAAAGGTCCAGACTCAATGAAAGCCTGTGATAGAGCCTCTCAGGAGAGTTTTCTAATCGCTGCAGCAGGAATTTGGCCCCGTAATGGAGGACATATCTCTTCATTAGCCCTTTGTTGGAGTACAGTAGCATTCGTTCAGGCTTTGATAAACGCAATGCAATTTTCTTGGCCAGGCATTTTCGCACATAAAAGTTGGCTACATTTAACCAAGTCTTCTCGGAGTGGATGTTACTGCTTATTGCACTTAGTGCGTTAACCAGCAAGGGAGGACATAATGGTGTTTTTAGATAACATTGGATCCAAATCACTTTTTCTTTTACTACACAGCCTTTATTTCTCCTCTGTGATGCAAAGCATTCCAATGATTATGTGCTGATAGCGGGGCAGGACAGAAGGGCCCAAAAATTTCTCGTATCGCAGGATGAATGTTTGGTATGTGGTGAGCATCTGTTTTCACCTAAAATCTCCTGCGAAATAACCTCCACAGCACCTTAAGGTCATAGGGAAGGATAACAAGAAGGAGGTCACCAAGTGGTACTGCTGAAGTTCCAGTTGCACAGAAAAACACACTTTTGTATGTGTATGGTTAATTATGCATGTTCCTCTTCATTTTAATATCTTTAAAGCAGTGTAGGACAGTTGCCTTCTGGGAATAGGGTACAATAAAAGCGAAAGTTGAGAAACATGCCGGGTCCAACTATTTAATTACAGAGATAACACAGTATTTAATAGGAGCACGTGATATGAGCCTGTTGAAGAGCTTTCGTATAACTTCCAAGTTATATATTTGAATTAGCCCAGTACACGCTAATATTCTGTTGTTGATGTTTTGTTTTTTTTAGCTATTCTAATCTAATATATAGGGGAAATTACTCCAAGACACAGAGCCCTGAGTGACAATAAAGCACATTTATTGAGACGTCTTTCTCTCTGTCTCTACTGCAAATTATCAAATATAAATATGCAACAGCCTTCCTTTGTTTAGCTTTGCTACAGTTAAATAGAAAAGAGTACATAACTGAGACATTAAAACACACGGCCGTAAATAAATAAAACCATCTGACTCGGCAGTGGTCGCCGACAGCAATATAGAGGAACGACTGTTATTGTGCTCAGAAGAGCCGGGTGCTTCCACCAGTCTGAATCCAAGTCTTTAAGCTTCGCCCACCCTCAGACTGGTCTCGGTCTGACTAAATCAGGTCCATTTATCCTGTCCCTCTATAGCCAGTCCATTTAGGTTGTTTGTCTTGCTTTAGCCAGTCCATTTATCCATTTTGTCCCACTATAACTAGTCAATTTAGACCTTCTGTCAAAGTGCAACAGCTATGTTTGACCTGTGCGCTATTATAACCATACAATCCATTTACCTTCTCCCACTATAACCAGTCCATTTAACAGCTCGCTCCCACTCTAACCAGTCACTTTAGCCTCCCCCCACAGTCACACTCTCAAGTCTCTGCCTTTCCCTGAATCTGACAGAAATCTGACAAATTTAGAAATCAGGGCAGTCAGCCTATTTTTAAAGCCGTTACTAAACCGGGCTTCACCTGCTCATGTATGAAGCACTAAATCAGCGATTAATCACGGTATAGGAGGCCAATTACCTCTATTGTTACACCAGCTGTATGAAAACATGCCAATGGCAGCTTTGTCTGCTAATAAATTAATTTTTCTTAGTAGGATTGAAGTAATTAATAGTTCCACCACTTTTGTCATTGGGCACGACAGTAATGATAAAAATCAATGTGATATTACTTTAAGTTATTAATATGACCCCCTCCCAAATTATTTGCATGTTTAACTTAATTAATTCACAATGACCCTGACAAAGGCATGTTCTCAAACCTCCCATGAAACACAGATTTCTTTTCTGCAATAAACAGAAGACAGACGTGCATTTCTATTATTTTGAGAGAACCTGGCTTCCTTAATACAGGAAGAGCAAACAAACAAATAAAATGACTGGATTACAGTGACTGTCATTATTGCTTAGAGTGCAATATTGTGTCCATTTCATTTTTACTGACCAGATAATATCTGTGGTAATCACAGACAATTCCCGCCGCCGATTGAAACGGAATGTTGGTACGCTGGGAATGATGTCGCCGTGTGTCATAAATCAGTTTCTTATCAGTTGGAATGAAGTTATTTTGATGGAAAGAGAACAAAACCGATTTCCTGAAGTGTTTTGTGGTATTTTTCTAATATCACCGTGTTTACTTCGGGCTCTACTTAAATCGGAATGCCGACTAAATACATAAACGGCAGCAGTCTGAATATCAGCCTCCTAATCTGGGGCTGAAGACAGTAAAAACATAAAATAAAAACACAAACTGAATAAACAATCAAGATGTAACGATCACACGAACTACCTGAAGAATTAGGGAGAGTTAAGGGATGTGGAGGTTTACTGAATACTCTTAAAAAAAGGTTAATGTGTCCATGTAATTGAGTTATAATCCCATATGGTTAACAAACCACCTCCTCTGTGATTTCAGGCATCCATTTGCACTTTTGAGCAGCTTTTACAAAATCAGGAGGCTTAATTCTCAACCAGATGCCTCCTCTCCTGATTTGTGAGTAAGAACCACACTGACATTTTTACTTCTGTAATTCCTCCAGCTCCACCTGTTGAGAACATCCAGCTGGATCTTAGTACTTTTATTTAGACTATTAAGAATTGTTCCCCAAACTGCAACAACGTCCTCTGGAATTCTGTTAGATCATCAGGATGAAGGTGCCACGGTTGTTGTTGTGCTTCTTTGGTCGAGACATGGGTTAGAAGTTTCCTTCTCATCTGGAGTGCCTCAGGGTTCCATCCTTGCCACCCATTTCTTGGCTACAGTGCAGAAACGGCGCCCTGGGTGAGATCATATATATAGAGCTTATTTGTTCTGCATCTGTTATGAAAGGCTCTAAAAAGCTAACTTCTCAATGAGCTGTGTGTTACAACATCAGATGCATGTTTAATATTCAATTCAGGTCTGTGCTGTAAGGCAAAGCTCAGCATGTTTCTTTAGACATTTTCTATAACCTGCAGACACCGTAAAGGTCACCCATTCCTTTAGATTTTAATGGTTTGACTCAGGCACAAGGCAGTTCATTGTCTCCAGCTCATTCATAGAAAAGGCTTTACCTTCCTGTAATTTACATAAATTGATTAAATTCTGTGTTTCTATCTTTTAATTGTTCATATTTTAGCTTTAAGCATTTTCTCCATCTTTAATTTAAATATTTTGTAATTGTGTTATGGCTCTTACTTATTTTTAACCATGTGTTTAACCATAAAAACTTTTTTAAAAGATGTTTAGTAGAAGTAGTAGACTAGTAGGACTAGTACTACTAGTATTTTTATTCATCTGATCTGATGTTAAGCCCAGGTAGGAGGGAGACATTACAACCTGAAAGTTTGGCAGTGGTTTGGGTTTCTATTGCACAGAACCTGTGGGTCAGACGGTGCTGCGGCTGGACAGACTCACCCAGGACAACGACTGTGCCGTTCTGAAAATGTTGTCAGCCAAAAGGGTTCGTTCCCCATCAACAGCATCCAACAGTTTCTGAGCAGCTAAAAATAAGCAACCAAAAGCAGTGAAACCATGGTGATGAAATAAAAGCGCCGATGGATCTTATCTAATTCTCCTCTCATCATCTATTACAAGGGCAAAGGGCTTATCTATCCTATATTCTCTTCACCTCCCGTATTGTTGTTTCATCTGTGCCTCCTGCTCCTAATGCTGTCTGCCTCTCCCTTTATCTGTTCCTTTCTCCTCTCTTTTGTCCTGTCCATCACATCAACCAGTCGGAGAATATGCAAGGCAAAATCTGCAAATCTTTCATTTCTTGACTTATATTTTAGTCTCGGGTGTGTGTACAGCCACGTTTTAGCTCACATCAACCCTTGTGACGTTAGATACGTTTCTGACTTTAACTGCTCCCTGCAGGTCGCCCAACAGGTGACATCATCATGCTCTCCTGTGTTTTAACCTTGCAGTAACGGCATGTAAACACTTCACTCCTGCAAGCTCTCTGCAACTTTCAATACCCACGGCTGATCTTATGACTTTTACCTCAGGCTTGTTTTCGTTGTCAAATGTATGCTTTCACGGCTTTGCGACGGAAGGCTATGCGGGCCCAGGTGCACGTTAATGGAATAAGCTGACTCCTGCTGAACAAAACTCATGCTTGATCCTTTTCTTTTAGCAGCATCCAAGTATCCTTTTTCAGATGTGAAATTGACTTGATTTCTTTAAAATGCACTGCTGATATCATTTTTTTCCTAGCATCTAGTTAGCATCCATCCATCTTTGTGTAGGGAAAATGCATTCTTGGCTCCCTGGTCTATCTTTTCAGATGAGTCCCATGTAGCTGGTGAGGTATCCCACCATGAGCTTTGATTCACCACATGTCTTTTTCCTTTGAAGACCATCAGTCCGTCTAAAAAATTAACATGGCAGCAAGGTGATCTGATACATCAAAGGGTTTTCTTTAATAAGCACAGTCTTTACTGTCAGTAAATATTTTGGACTGTGGATTCTTTAAAAAGAGGTAGAAAATCAAGTGTATTATTTAACATCAAATGGTTAATATACTTTTTTTCCCTGTTCGTCTGAAAGGGTGACACTACAGTGACCCTCCAAAAATCATGGTTCAAGCAAGGCCTTTAGATTCAAAGCCTCGAAGATTTGAAAACTTGGCAGACGCCTCCTTTAATGAAGGTGAGAACAAAAGGCCTCAATATAAAGTCATTGATTTTCTCTTCAAATAAACTTTCATATGGGACAGATTCCCTTCTGGGTGCATTTCAGGGAAAAAGCTGCTTCCCAAAAATCCTCACAATGTAACCAGGGGTGAAAGTGGTTTTGTCCCTTTTGGAAGGGATTCATTTCCACATGAAAAGGGAAGTACTGTCCAATCCCTTTATACATGTCTGTTTAGTTTGCTGCACACAATACCAGAGCAGCCAAAGGCAATAGCCTTTGCAGGGCGGTTATAATGTGCCGCACATACGCTGGTCCACATCCATTGTTACTTTTGCTTTCTAACATACATCAAACCTGACAAGACACAGCTTTCAACATATCAGGCTCCCCGCCTGAACCCGTGGGGACAAATTCCAGCACACACTGGTGCAGTATGACCATATATGCATAATTTGTCAATGTTGCTTTTTAATAACGTCCGCAGGCCTCCGCGTCCCCGCGGCGTGGCCCATCCGTTCTCTCCGTTGATTCCGAACATGTGTGAAAACACACGTGTTCTGGCCACAGATCCAGGCTTTTTATTCTTTAATGTAGGCCTACGCTCTTGGGCTTTAATGGGGAAGTTTCTGGTTCAGGTTTTGTGCGTTAGGCACACTGTGCGCTGCAGGTAGCATGAATCAACCACGGCAAACATGTTCCTGTATTTAATTTTAGTCACCAGTCTTTAATCGCTGCGTCTAAAAAAAGGAGCGGGACAACGGGATGAATGAGTCGAGCTCTGCACGCTTGACATGATAAAGCTGCATTTTGTTAAACAACCTGTATTATCAATCAGTACCATGTCTGCCTGGTTTCCATTAAAAAAAGAGATTAATTTATGTGGTTTCTGTGCTTATTTCCCCCATCATGCTCCCATATTTCACTGCGGTTCTGCCTTTGAATCTGGATGTTGGAAGTAGCTGGTGTCCAATAGAGGGCACAGTTGGCTGCATGGACATGCACATGCACAGTGTGTGGTGGAAATGAAAGCCACGTCAAAAAAAACAAAAAAAGAAATCTCACAAGGCAAAAATAAGTTTTTAAGGAGGAAACCAAAGCATCATTGAAAGGAGCATCGGTGTGGAGAGTGAAGGATGGTTAATCTATCTGTCATTAACCCTCTGGTCTGCCAAACTCACAGAGAAACTCCTTGTGGAGAAAATGTGTGAATGTTGCTTAGTAACTAACTTCCTCATACTGTTTCTGCATCCCCTGAGAACATTACAGCGAAGGGGGTAAAAAGTGGCTTGACTTTAAAGAGTGTGTGTGTGGGGGGGGGAATGGAGGCACTTGAAGAAATGTCTCTTTTTTCTCCTTCCATGTCCTTTTTTTCTCCCCCTCCTTTTTTTGCATGCCCTTGACTGAAGATTGAATGGCGGAACTGAAGATAGCTTGTTGGGCAGTTGCCTTTCATGCAGATAATGCCATTTGATGGAGGCGAGGTTTTGATGTGCTGCGGCTATAATAGAAGAATCAAGCGTTGAAGGCCAGGGCTGATTTTGCTGCGAGAAAGCTGCCCTCAGTGATAACTTCATCACGGCATGTGGTCGGATGTGGGGTAAATTCAGGAAGGGGATCTATTTTTTTTAAACTGCCCAGTCAGAGCTCAGTAGTTGGCCCCCTATTGAGCTACGGGCCCTGCAGACCAAGCTTGAAGGTCTGTGATCTACCACTGGTATTGTTAGTCTCTCTCTCTTCTCTGTGCCCTTAAATCAAAATGACTTTGCCACAAAATGTCTTTCTAGAGGGATTAGTGTGCTAGCTCTTTTGTAATTAATAAAACTTTGCTTTCTGTGGATCTTTTTCTGTGAATGCTGTCGTTTGTCGTCAAAGAGATGGGGCCTCAGATGGTTTCTTCAATCACAAAAATAATTAATTGGGTAAATATGGTTTTGGACATGTGACGTTAAGTCATGCAGTGCAAAAGTAAATTTCTTAAAAAGTTCAGTTTTGTCTCTGAAATCAGCCAATTAAACATTTTTAACGAGCATTCTATTGTTTTTTAGTGTGAAAGGTGAGTGCAGGAAATCTGAAATGGTTTAAAATAATGTTTTTACCTTGTTAAAGTGGAATTGGTGTTTTTTAAAGGCATTTTGACACACTGTGATTAAAATAAGGGTTCATTCTTATGTTCGAGGTCATTTCTTCAACCAATTCCAACAGTTCACGAGAATTAGCTGCAGAAGAATAAGCTTTAAGCTAATTTAGTCAATTAGTGCTTTTCCACTTGTTCTAATGTTTAAATAAAACAAATCAAATTTCTGCTCAAACTAAGTTTTAATTGGATACTTGTAAAAATTTCTACTTAATGCCCAAAACTGTAGGGATAGACTCAAGAGCTTTAAATTACAGCTCAAGTTGTGGTTGGGTCTCTTCTTCTTGCAGAGTACAGCTCCATGCAAACGTCTGACTGCATCAAATAATGTGAACTACTTCGTTCTGGCCGTCTTGATTGTCTAACACTTTCATCAACAGCTTGACCCCCCTTCTCCTCCTCCTCAAGCTGTTGGCCTTCAGCAAAAAAGAACGCGTTTATTGACATCAGTCCGCTTTATCCTTCTTTTGTCGCACGGATGTTGAGAGATTGGAGAGCCAATTAAATGGCGACAGGCGGAGTGAAGCAGACAGGCAGCGCGCACACCCATTTCTGCTCTTTCATATTTTATTCAAGGAGAGCTTTCTCCCCTTCCATCGCAAAGTTAGGAGCCATCTCGTTGCAGTGCGTCGTACATTCATGTTGTTTTGGGCTCTGTGATAAGCGCGTCTAATGAGCACGTTTTCCGGTAACGCGTGAAGAGCTCATGTTGCTCATCGGCTGGAGGTCATAGTTGACCCTCCTTTTTTCTTTTTCTTTTTTGTTAAATTTACAACCTATACAGCAGCAGCCGTGCGCTGATAGGGCAGAGCAGCTGCGGCGCCGCGCACAGACGGGATGCGCAGTTAATCAGCTGACAAGTGCGCGTCGGAACAAAAGAGCAGCTGAGCGGCTGCTGAGCCTCCGCATCATCTCCCAGTGACTTTTCCTGTAAAACAAAAGGAGGAGAAAGCAGATACCGGGAGGAGCGTCGCGGAGAAGGCACAAGTGTGTTGTTGGAAGTGTTGCTGAGCCGCCGCGGGGAGGACCGTCAAGCTCTCTGCGCACGTCTCACACGGAGCTGCGCAGCCGAAGCTCTCCGCTCCGGACACGGCGTCCACAGCTCAGCACTCTCCCGTAGGTCCTGACCGACCGGCGACATTTTTTTTTCTTTGTATTATTCATAATTTTGCGGAGATTTGAAAGACGTGCCTGTGCAGACGCGGCGCACTCCGCTCACATGCCGCCTTCAAGTTTGGTCTGAAAGACGCACCGCTGGAAGTTTACGTGCCTCGGGCTCGTTAAAGGTCGGTACCATGTCCATATTTTATCTGCTTCATTGACACCAAAATGTCGAGTCGCTGGTCCGACGCAGTTGTGGCTGCACCGGTTTGTTCCGCATGTTCGCTGTGCCGACACCGACTGACCAGACGTGGAGTCGAACCTGCCGGAGCTGCAACCCCGCTTTCACGGTCCGGTCCCGATTTACTGACGCGTCCCGCCTCGTAACAGTCGTAGCTTGTGGGTTTCGTGTCAGGAACGCGCACTCTTAATTTCCCATCCCGTAACCTGAAGTTGAACTTTCAGGAACATGCATCCTGCCGAAAGTCACCCATTTGCGTGATTTTTGAGACTCGGTAGTCGAAGCAAAGAAGAAAAAATGCTGCTTCTTGCTGGAAGTTTTAATATTTTTTTCCCTCCCCACTGGTGATGACAATAAACACACAATCCTACTTTCACACCAGTGTCCTCAAGGCTGGCTGACCAACAGATGACGTGGTTTTGTGGCTTTGCTCCAATCCGTAATTTATCTGCACATGAAATGCTTTTTAAAAGCCTGAAAGCCTCGCTGGGACTGTAAATAAATCACCTGCAGTGATGACCCTCTCCATTCACCAATAACTCAGTGCTTGATGAGCGCCCTCATGCTGTTGCAAAACAGCACCAAATCATTTCCAGCTTTTGGGGGAAGGAGGTGGGAAAATGCAATCTTTCTGTCTTCGAGGCCGGGTGAGCTCGTCTTTGGCCGAGGGATTCACAGCTTCCCACGGGGTGCAACTTTAGAGTCTTCTGCAGGTGGAGAGCGAAACATTGGATGACTATAGGATGTTTAACTTGTGATTAGAGTTTGTGTTCAGGGGAATTTGATGAGCTTTGAAAAGTGCTGTTAATTAAACAGAGGGTTTAGGGTTAATTTCACCTCCTGTACCTCTCGGCAATATCATAAGGTGAACTGTCTGCGGTGTTTAGAAGGAGCAGGAGAAACGTCCATGGGAGTTCACCGTGACACAGATCGGGCTGTGCACGTGCTTCTGAGACCACAAGACCAGAAGGACAAGCATATCTGTCTGGCTAAATTGATTTATGGCAATTGGCTTGTGCGCCATTGAGGAACTGCAGCAGTTGGGGCCATTTTGTGTTTCTTATTCCTCCTCTGATGTTGTCTAGAGTAGCAAGATGAAACAAACGTTCAGCGCTCGAGGCCTGACTTGCATTAGATGGCCACTCTGACGCAGAAAACAGCTCTAATCTGCAAAGTATCCTCCTTTTACTGACCTGTAAGATCGTTAAACTGGCACTTATTAGGTAGTGATGGACATGTGAACTTCATAATAGAGCTGCAGAACACGGTTCCAGCTTGTATTCTGAATCTGAAAGGTACCGATGGGAGTTTAAATGGATTTTCTTTAATCGCATCATGATTAGCGCGACAGAGGCATATGTACCAATTTGAAAAAGAAAAGTCTTTTGTGTTTGACCTTTTACAGGAGCAGACCTGGAGATGCAACTCCTCTCTTGCTCGTCCTGCCTTTATCTGTTACGCAATGTGCTGCATAATGTGGTTGATAATCACACATCAAACCCTGATATGTTTGGCACTCTGTCGTCTATTGCCTTTACACGATGTTCCTCAAGCCTGACCGGCCTTTTAATCCCAATAATCAAATCAGATGACTGCCATTTCAGACTCAGCTATACTCAGGGTGGTTTCCACCGAGTCGAGCACACATCCCTACCACTCCACGCTTATGTCCTTAAGTAATTTCCCCTTTCATTACTCCTGTGGAGAATTTAATATTCCATGTGATGAGAGCAGCCTCCTTTAGGGATAATACCAGCTTGAATGCTGGCCCTAAATAATTTTATAGATTATTATGGAGCAATCAAGATTATTTCACTGCCAGTGTAAAAATGACTCCGGCAAGATCCATCTGTTAGATATGAAAAGGGAGTTGATGCTCCAGCCTGTACCAATAATAATAACGCTTATTACCTGTTGATGCCAAAAATGGCACCGCAGATGACCCTGAAGGAATTATGATGCCTGATATGGCAAACAGCATGGCTGAGTTGCCAGTTTCTACACAACGTGAAGGTTAATGCACCCTGACAAACAACCCACAGTTCCCTGGGCTTGACAGATTGGTTCCCTGTCATATTTACTTTACATAATAGCTGCCCCTTAATCTGTTACTTTTAACACGCTGTCTTTCAGGCCGTAGCGTTTGCCGCACTCCACAGTTTTTTCCCCTCTACAGTTTCCCGGTCTCCCCCATCTTCCCATGAGAGCAGACAGACGTGATGATGAATTGTTGGTGCGGAAAGTACAGCATGTATGAAGGAATACTGAAGTACTTATTTAAAGGGGGGAAAAAGCCCCTGGGATGCCCCCCCCCCCATCAACAGGCAGACACATTTCCCTTTAACCACCTTTAAATGCGAGGGATTATTTAAGTTTGAAAACACGAGGCAAAGTTAACTATGGCGAAAGTGTTATTCCTGCACGACGCCAAATTATTGTTGAAAGTCACCCTCAGATTTGGGGGGAGGGGATTACATGCTCTTGAAATGTGCTTAGTGCAGGGATATTTAATGACAGCACTTGATGCATTACCACTGGGGTTGTTACGAAGTAAAAAAAGAGCTTTACCTTCTCGCAGAAATCATAGCAGATGGTATTGAAACTGGGAATTGAAATGAATGCGTATATCCTCCATTTTCCTACATATTTTAGTAATGTACCCTACATAATCAATTCAACAAGTTGCAGTAAATAAGTCAATTTTTATGCTCATCTGGATCGATTTACACATATTTTCCAGTTGGAGATTCTATGTATTTTGATTGCACAGATTATTCTCTGTGCTACAAGGCTCCATATGACCTTATATATCAGGTCCATATATCATGAATTGCATCTCATGTCAGTGCATTGTTGGCGATGGCCTGTGCTGCCTTTATGGAGGGAGGCGATGTTTCGAGTCTTGGTTTGGTTCTGAACATTGTTGCTCCTCTTTGGCCAAAGCTGGCGAAGATGAAGGTTCCCTTCTCTTCCCCCCATGATTGGCCAACGGATATTGTCTGGTAACAGCACTGCTTCGCACTTCTGTAACCTACAGATTAACATTTATGGCTCAGCATGCTCTACTGGACTTTCTGGGTCAAGACCAAGTGGCAAGATTGAGGAGCGGGCCTTTGGAGGACTACAACTCTCCCTGTGTGTGGAGCTGAGCCTGGCGGGGAGAACAACACAAATGTGCTTTGTTCTGTCATAGGGTGAACAAAATAGAACTGAATTGTGCTCTCTGCTTCTGAAAATTGCCCCGGGTGAATACCTGCGCTGCTCCTATAGTTCAGCGCTGCGAAATGCACACATTGCATTCAGAGCCTCAAAATAATTTAGAGGACATCGCTAAGCAAAAGAGCTGCTGCTAACTACTGCGCACTTTTGCTTCATTATTCATGAGTGTGTATTGTTTGGCTCGCAATGAAATATTAATGACAAGTTATTTCACAACTTTAAAACGTTATTCTGACCCCTCGTGGCATCATCTCCGCCGTTATTTGTGATTTTCAAATATTTTCCTTTGCTCGAAATCAAAAATAGAACCAAACAGAAGGGTACTCATTTTTATTAAAGCAATTTTTTTCCCCAAGAATTTAAAAGGTTTGTCAAGTGAAGTACCGTTCAGCAATGAGGAAGGATTTGGAAAATATGCAGTGGGAGGCTTCTGAATATAGAATTCATAAATCAATCTGGGTAATTATCAATTAATGAGGGTTGCTGGGTCAACCATCATGTTTTATTTTATTTAGTGTGGATTCCCAAGTCTAATTCCCTTAAAAGTACCTCCGGCTCTGCAGTCCCGACTGTGCACTTAAGACATAGTTTGATACGTGCGCACAGATTGTGTTGCGTCAAAGTTGGGGACCCCGCACAAAGAGTTTTCATTTTATTCCAGCCAGTTACATTCATCATTTTAAAAATACCTAAACTGTTAAGCTATGCATAATGTTGGGATGTTTCAAGAATGAAGCCCAAAATATTTCATCTTTTAAATTGTTGGATGTGGCTCCTAAAACTGAAACAAACCTCGGTCCTTTGCTCAAATTCCTCTGGTTTTAGCTCTTGTCCTGGGTAAATTCATGATCGGTTCTAATGCGGGTTTCTCAGAATAGCTTCAGCTGCCAGGGGGCTGGGAGCTGGTCTTTTGTGGTGCCTGGACAGCTCAGCTGGACGTCCGTCGATTGTTGTCCATGTAGCTGCATGACGGCCTCGATAATTCCAAGCCGACCGCTGCAAAGCTGAAAACTGTGGGAGACGAAGAGCTGACAGACGGGGAAAAAAGGTGGAGACATTTGATCATACGGGGAGCCAGTCAGCAATACGTCCCCCATCATTTTTGTTTGTCAGCGGGTGAAGAAGAAGGAGAAAATAGTGAATATCAGATCAGTGAAGGGTGTAAATCCAGTGCCTCTGAGACAGTGTAGTGGTGCACAGGTCAGTAATCTTTCATGTTCGGAGGGGTACAAGAGAGCAGAGTATCCATTGGCTGCGGGGCGGACAGGTTTCACCCCTGGAAGTATGGAAAACCACTGCAATGGTGGTGGATTTTTAGGCTGATATTTCTTTAATAAGTCTCTCAGTATTCTGATGGTGTGCCTTCATGACCTACATACTCTTTTAAAACGCTGACGAGAGAATAAAATCGCGCACTTTCTGGATGTGTTTCTCCTCTGTAGGAGGAAGGCAGTCAATATATTATTCCGTATATAGTGCAAAATCTGGAGTCGTTTGGTGCGTGCAGTTGGACTTCTAATTTCACATGATTGCTTTTGGTATTGTTAGAGCCCCATTGTTGTGCTTCCTTGCTGGTTCAAACTGCTCTGAGGTCAGGTTTGATACGTTCCAGCAATCACAGCAGGACCGTGATGGCGAAGAATGTTGCGTTGCAATTGCAGTGCTGAAGCTTTGCCTCAGACTCTTTAGCTGTTTCCAACTATTACGTGATTGCTGTGTGTATCCTGTCTGACCGTGCTTGTACACATTTAAAACGGTGTGTGTGTGTGTGTGTGTGTGTGTGTGTGTGTGTGTGTGTGTGTGTGTGTGTGTGTGTGTGTGTGTGTGTGTGTGTGTGTGTGTGTGTGTGTGGGGCGGGGGCGTTGGCCCGCTGTACAATCGTCCCAAATGCATTTGAATGACACCCAATGTCGGCCCTTTGGAACACCTCGGTGTATTCGAATTTTTATCTGGAAGGTGGGTTTGCACGCTTCCCAGCATTTCAAATAGTTTGTCTGGAAAATCAGCGACATCTTCTTTAATCTCTTTCACGATCTTCCCTTTTTTATACCTTTTATATATAGTCCAGTGTGGTTTGAACAGATACGGTGTGACGCTCATTCTTCCAGCCACCCACCTTTGACTGATTGTTGCGTAGCAGCTGCAGCGATGCCAGGATTATGATCGCGGGTTGATCGCGGATTGGTCTGTGAATCACAGCGGGTAGAGGTGATTTTATTTTAGCACACCATGGTGGCGGTTTATTATGTGCATTAGCTGAAGCGTTGACAGCCCCTTACGAGAGTTTCAATTAAGTCAATGTACATGAACATCCTTTCTTCCTCAGATCCCTCGTGTGAAATAAAGCTGTTGTGATACCAATTTGAGAAAATGGCATACTGTGGCCCATTGAATTAAGGCTGCCTGGTGTAATTGGGTGTGTGATATGAAAGGGAGTGTTTTTCTTTTTAATACAGCTAGTTCTGTAGCCTTGGGTATGGGTAAATGCTGTCAGCCTGCATGTATTGTGTGAACGCACTGAATGCCCTGCTGTTGTTATTTGTGATAGTGAAAGATACTACTGAAGAAACATGATAAAGCCATGTTTTTTTATATCCCAGTTGTCCACACCTTGCAATTATATTAAAAAATGATTTTGCCTGTGGTCGCAGTTTTCCCACTCAAGATTCAATGAATACATAACTCATACTGTCACTGGTGAAAGGGTTATTTGGGGGATTTGTAAACATCCCTGCTCGGCTTATTATGTTGCATCCAGGCACTGGCAGATGTCGATTTTTATTATTTATTTCACGCAGACAAAGAGGCAAATAATAAAATGGTCAGGATTGGATGCTGGCTCTAGCCAGTGACGATAATCATGATAATATAAATCAGGGATGTTCTTCTATTCAATTTTTTTTTTTGTCAGTCATTTTGATTTTGAGGATCTGCCGATACCTGGCATCTTCCGACATCTGAGTTTTTGACTGCATTGACAAATTACAATGCAGTCAAAAAAAAAGAAAGAATTAACATAGCCAATTTTCTCCCTTTAAGAATAAAAAAAAAAAAAAAAAAGAGCATTATTGAAACTCTGAACAGATTTATGCATCCCTTTCCGAGGCCTACCAGTGACCAGCTCACGGCTCCGCTCACTTCCACTTGCGTTGCCTGAACAGTACGCCCACACACTGAAATGTACATTACTAGATGCCTACTTGTTGACATTGAATATGCAGCATAAAGCCTTAATGACACCACTAGCACTGGTCCACTGTATATTTCTCTGCGCCCACGCTCCACCTTCTGCAAATATTTCGTGTATACAGCCTGGATGTATGGACAACATAATGTCTTTCCCACCCGATCCTTTGAGAATTACGTGGCCGTCCTTGATTTCCGCTCAACTGATCGGATCGGGGGCATTCCTAATATAAATTAGTTCAAATCCATGACTTCTATTCAAGGTTTTACTTTGTAATTATTTGCATTTTACTGCTGTTTCTGGACTAACGTTCTTCTCAAGAGTTCCTGAAACTGAAAGATGTGACGCTAAATGTACGTGGAGTAATCTGATGTGTCTGCACCAGACATTTGCATCACTTTACTCCACTGCATCATTCGCTTAGACAAGGGAGTGGGGATGGAGCAGGATTTCATCATCTTTGCTGAGAGCCTCGCTGAGTGTGGTAAGCTCATCCGTCACCAAGTATGCTAAGCATGTAGCCGCCGCTGAAATTTAATTGCCTTTGTTTGCTCAAATTTTCAGTCCCATTATCACTTTCTTTACACTCGTCTCTGGTTAGTGGCTGCACATATGAGGACGTGAGATACCCTGAAAATGTCTTTTCTTTTTTCCCTTCAAATTTTAGTCCAAATGACTTTATTGTATGTCATAAGTCTCCACGGCGTCTTGTTGAAGATTCTATTGTTGCTTCTCTACATTAATGTTGGTATTTTGTTTTTGGATTGCTGCTTGTACTTTGTTAAAAGATTCATGATTTAATAACTGAAGTGACTGAAGGCGCAGCCTTAGACACAATTTAGGAAAATTGTTTTACTTTAATCATATTTAAATGACTCTTGGAAATGTTGCAGTTCAGATCTCTAAAGAACACAAATAGAAAGCTAATCAAAAATTGATTGTGCTATCAGGAGGGCCATGATTGTTGTGTATTTTCAAGTAATGACGCCGCACTTCATGTTGCAGCGAGGGATTTGGGTATCGAGCCCCAATAAGGAAATCAACCCAATCCTGTTCAGATGGCATGCAGAACTCCCAGGGCCTGGCAACATGGCACAGACAAACACTCATGTGTCTCCAGAATCACTGGTGTCATGGGGGAAACAGGCAGCATCTGATGGAACACTGCCCTGCTTCTCCCTCTTGCCTTCACCAACTGCCACGAGGCACGGGGGAGAGGCGGAAAAAAGGAGGGAAAAAAGCCTGAAAGAGGAGAGCGAGCGAGAGGAGCATCAAGGAGGGAAGGAGAGAGGGACTCGACAAGATGAATTATGCAAAGCTGTCAGAGACGGCTATTGTTGGAGGTGCTGGCTGCGTTAGAGGGATCCAGCGCTGATCTTCAGCGGCTCCCCTCTCACTGCTCCCCACGGCTGCGAGCAGCCTGATCCGTGCTCCGGCAAATGGTCAATAAAATGAGGTGGAGGGCGGCGGCGGCGGCGTGAGGGGGTGTTGCGGTGACAGGTGAATTGTCTTAGAGGGACATACCGGTGACGACAACGACGCTCTTTATTACAGTTATTTACAGAGGTCACCGACAGGGAGATCTGAGCTGACTTGCACAGGAACCCCGGAGGAAATATAATTACCAAACAAAGGAATAGTGAAGAGTTGCCATTTCAGCATTCTACTCCATGGTGGCTACTCCACCTTCGTAAAATGCTTCGTATGCTGAAGTCAGGAGTGTGTATGCCAGCTCATTTATAAGCAAGCGTGTTTATATTATGTTAGTCATGCAAAGAAGTCTTTCAGCCCCGGCTAAAAACGAAGTCTTCAATGACTCATTATTTCCACTGCGCTTATGTTGTCGACCTTAAATAACCGCTCGCACATGTATTTGTTTAAAAATCTGTGTTTGGGGTTCTATCTGTCCAGATGGAAACTTTGACTCTCTGACCTGATGTCACTTTTCTACTGGTTGGACATTGACCTTGTATCAATATATATATATATTTTTTTAAATATTTTATCCAGAGTTGGTGGCAGACCCACTTCCAAGATTGCTTGACTCGTTCAATAGAAGCGAGTGGAAGAAGCATGTTAATATGATCTAAACTACATAATAAATACAAGCTGCACTGGCTGAATTAAAACCACTGATCGGGTGCTGAATCATTTCAATTATTAATGAAGTGACTAATTGATCCCGCACTACCTAGAAAGCGGCTTCTCCTCATATCTATCCATGCACATCCGATTCATGTGCTCTTCTTGGCACTTTGATAAAATCGTTTTCTTAATCAACTCAGTCGGCATAAAACAACTTATTGGTTTAAAGGCGCGCTCGTCTTTCGTCATCTTCTCCAACTCCCTGGTTGCGCGCGGCCTGCTCGCAGCCGTTAATGAACAAGTCTGTATCGAATATGAAAGAAGGAAATCTCACTTCAGTCCTTGAAACCTCTCCAATGGCCCAGTAGAGCCAATTGGCTTGGACACATTTCTTGCGGCATATTATACAGATGGTTTATGGTTTCTGCTTCATAGCAGTGCAGAGGTGTAGGACAGTACCAGGCGTCGTGGGGACTGTACTCAACTGGCAGGGGACTCATTGGGATGTGTGCAGAGCTGCACTACGTAGATCATGAAGTGTCCTTTTCTGTGCCTTGCTGGCTCACCAGAGGATCTCTGTGTGACACTAATTTTGCACTGTCGACTGCTCCATTGAGCGGTCACGGGTGACTGACTGGCCCTATTCTCCTTCCCGATCAAAGGTAAGAATAGAAGTCAATGGTTTGAAAATGGAACACGGATCTAGTCACAAACACGGATCTAGTAAAGAATTTTTTTTTCTTTTTTTTTTGCTTTCCTCTCGTTCTGACTGTTGCTAAAGCTCGGTGTACATCAGTGTACCGGGAATGGAGCAGAGCTGGCAGATCTTGCATAATCAAGGCAAGACAGACCTGCTTTCATTCGCCCGTGCTTTAAGTAGTCTAGTCCTTATTCCAGTTAAAACCTGCAAAACTCAAAGCGGGCTTTGAGCTCTCCCAGGAGCTTCGCTGACCTTTGTAAGCAGTTTCAAATACCGTGTATGTCCGTCTTGTGTGCTGATATTTTACCCACGTGCAGCGTGGGGGTGCAGGCAGGGCACGCCGATGAGAAAAGGATGGCCTCTTTTAAGTCCTCTGTTGTGAAACAGCGATGTTTAGACGCGGATGCGGCTGGCCACTCGAGGGCTTAGAGCTGATTAGGACACAAATCTTACTCCTCCTTTAGAGACGGCGATGGGGGACTTGCAGCCCTGTTGCAAAGATGGTTTCTCAGACAGTGAATCTCTTTACAAGTCGATAAAGAAAGAGGGGTTATCGTAATCAGGGAGGCCTCTGGGCGTGTCCGCTTGCACTCATCCCGGACATCAATCTGCCAATCTGGACGTGTGCGCGCACAATTTCCTGAAAGTGATTAGGTGTGAGTGAGGCGTCCTGTGGCACCGTAAAGCACGTGTGTGTTGGAACGTTAAGTGTCGGGGTCGCAGGAGTGTGTCAGTGATTGCATCTGAACCCGTTGGGGGTATAGAATGATTTTCAGAGAGAAGTATAGGGAAAAAAGCTCGTATTTTCCATCACCGCTTAACCCTGCACACCAACCAAACGCAGACTTTATTTTTGGGTGGGGGGATGGGGGTTGTCTACCCATGGGTGGCGCTTTCTTGTACGGTGATAGTACACCTTCCTGGCTCCATTGGAAGGTTTTGATGCCTGATGTGAAGTGAACTGGATCACATTTGGGGAAAGGAGGAGTCTGATTCTCTTGTGTTACAGCTCTGCCATGAAAGAAATGGAAGCGTGCATGTCGCGTCTCTGTGCGTGCATGTTTCAGCGCAGTGGAAAATGGCTGGTAATAAACACTCCTGGCACACCAGGGCTCCCATACACATTCAACTCAAGGGTTTTTTGGGAGGGATTAGTCACATTTTCATCCCCTTTGTCCACATTCTTGAGTGCTGAATCCACCTGGAAGACTTTGTTCTTTTAATTTTCCATTTTGACACTTGCACAGAGCCTGATTTTGTGCTTTGGGCCACTCACAGACTCTTCAAATAAAATGGTGGTGATACTGAAAACTAGTGTTTTACTTGAAATTCAAACATTTTTGGATTTTACTATGAGAATAAATGGCTAGGAGTGAAAAACTAATTGTTGTTATGACTAAAAATAGAAACGGCAAGAGTATTTTTGGAATTTTGAACAACATGGATGCATTTTATTGGATATATATATATATATATATACCGTATACATACACACATATAAATTTTTTCTTTTTCGAAAAATAAATGCCACAGGCCAAATTAAAATGCTAATTCTTTTAGCCACTAAGTCACACTTCCAATTAAAAGTTAAAATGATAATGAAGCTTGGGATTCTTGTGTCAATAACTGACCGAACGGCGTAATGCACATCAGTTAGTTAACACATCGGACCATGGAGGAAAATTTGAGAAAAAGGAGGAAACTAAAAAAAAAAAAGCAAGCTCCAAACCCACTGTGTATTATGTGGATCCACAATTAAAGATAAAATCTGGTTACAATCAACTAAAGGGAAACTCACCCATACAAATAAATATTATTATAAATTTATATATTAGTATTTAATTGCAGTACATACTTGTCAAAAATAGAAAAAAAAAGCCTATTTCTTACTGAGTAATTTGGCCAATTCTAAGTTTTACTTTTCAAAAATTCATACAAATTTTTAAAAATGACATACAAATTAACCATGACTCTATATCTGAAATGCAGGGAAAAGAAAAATTTTAAATCTTTTCATCATATCTGTCATTTATTTTTCCAAACTTTTATAACTGCCAATACATTTAATTCATGTTATTAGCCAATTAAAGTCAAGTGAGGAAAAATTTAACGGGGCTTTATTTTTCAGTTAAAATACAAAAAAGTCGAGGAATAAGAGTGCATTAGAATCGAACTACTTTAGAGGCGAGGAAGTGTGCTTGTTAAACATTCCATCAAGTGTTTTGACGACGTGGCGGGAGGATTATAGTTATCTGTGTCTCATCCTGCAGGTGCAGTGACTGACTGGCCTGAAGCAGTGAGTGACCGAGCTTCAGAGTCGGGGAGGGGAAACAACAAGAATCACAACCGGAGGAGGAACAGCAGGAGGGGGGAGAGAAAAAAAAGAGTGAAATAATCCAGTCGTGAGAGCGCCTCGAGAGAGTGTCCGAGGTAAAAGGGAGGGAGTTGGATACCCAGCATGCAGGCAGAATGGAACGGGTGAGGGAGCAGCGGCCTTTCTGCTCGCTCTCCAAGAGCCAGAGAGACCGAGAAATATACTGCGAGAGAGACACCGATCAGGAGCGCCGATACACCGGCTCCTCAGCTGACCGAGAGGAGGGAGCCTGCCGCGTCCCCACCCAGAAGTCCTACAGCTCCAGTGAAACCCTCCAGGCCTTTGACCATGACCCCTCACGGATGTTGTTTGGAGGAAGAGTCAAAGAGATGGTCCACAAGGAGAGCGCAGAGTACAGCAGACCAGGTGAGAGAACACGTGACACTTTAGGCTTTGCTCAAGGTCAAAGCGCACGGCTACATCTCCTCGTTAGTTAAGTGGCTGAAAAAATGGGAAGAAAAATAGAAGAAATCAGTATTCTTCTCACATTGATATTGTGCTGATTCCTACTGCAAAAAAGACAAAAATGTATTTAATGCATTAGCTAATTGCCAGTTTACATGAAGTGGGGGGTGTCTCGTATGTACCAACAAAACAGCCAAAACATTAATGGAATCACGGAGGAACTTTCACACAACAATATTAAATATAGCTGTGTTTAATAGTTAATGTGAAGCTTTAGCCAGAGGCCTCGTGCAACCAGGGAATCCAACAACCTTCCAGATAGTCATGACCATGGTGCTGGAGACAGTCCTCCATGTTGAGCTCAAAGTCAGCCTTGGAAATTCATGTCCCGATGCTGCTAAGCACACGTTTAAGGTATAAAAAAAAAAAAAAGGAGGGGTTATAGTGCACACGCTGACCGTGAGTCTTTGTGACCTGATATAATGGCCACATCCTGCTGAACTGTATTAAAATAACAAGGTTCCTTAAATAACCCCCTTCTTTAATTGGCTGTTAGGAACTGCTTTGATTCCTGTAATTAAAAAGTTTGAGCAGTTGTTCTGTTTTATGGTGCTCCTTTGCCTCATAAAATTGCAATTAGAAAATCTATCCATTACTCCCTTACTTTTCTTTGGTGCTAATTAGGACCCTTTGTGGAATCAATGGGATTATGATGAAGTTGCCCAAATTTCTTTTTTTTGTTGTTGTTTTAAATGCTGACATTTATTGTCTGTTATGTCGCTGGATTAAATGTCAGGTTTAACATTATACATTAGGTGTGTGTGTGTGTGTTTGTGTGTGTGCGTGTGTGTGTGTGTGTGAGAGAGCGAGAGAGAGAGAGAGAGACGAGAGTAAGCTACCCGTCATCGATAATTTCATTTAATAAAGTGTAAATTAAGATCAGTTTTGTTTTTTTCAACTCTAGTATGTTGATATTGTCCTGATCAAGAAGAAAAAAGCCCATTATGGATAAAAGAGATTGCAGCACCATATAAGTCTGAAAAGCATCGAGTGATCGGTGTCCTGCTGAGAAAGAGGCAGTAAACATCACGCGTGGAGATGATTATACAGTGTTAGAAGCTGATGCACTCTCAGGGCGATGCATTCACCCTTCCTGCTCGTCCCGGAGCTTCCTAACGAGGCTGACATTAGTCGTTTCTGTTTATCCCCCATTCCTGTGTTGTTTTTAAAAGAATGTGTTTAATTCTATGCGGAGATAGTCCGGCTCGATATTTCAGTTCCAGTAAACAGCACAGCCTCCAGTAAATACAAATGAAGAAACAACAAACTTATGATAATGATTTTTTTTTTTTTTTATGTATTTATTTTTAAATGAAACAGGCTGTCTGAAATGGATGAATAATAAATGGAGAGTTGTATTTTCTTGGTAAATTATGCATATGCTGGGAGGAAAACAAGACGCTTTGACGTTCCTCCTTTTTTAGGTGTTAAATGTCTAATCAAAGTAGGTCATCAGAGATGCGTCTCCTGCGGAACATAGCTGGTGCTGCCCCGCCATCTGAGACACGGGAGATGCTTATGGGGCATCTCTCTAAGTTGATGAGTGTTAAGTAGCTTGGGAGGATGCTGCTGAGGCTTTAATTTAGCAATTACCCCTCCCCTCCCACAATGCTCTTAGGTTAAGTGTTTTCTTTAAGTAGCCCTGCCCTCGGCCATTAACCCGCACTGTTGCTCGGTTTGTTACCTTTACGACTTATGTCACTCACAGGGCAGACATTTTCCTTGAGGCAGTTTGGGATCTGCGAGCCTTCCGCTCGCAGGGGCTTGGCTCCCTGTCCCGAGACCGGCCTCTCGCACCCCCTCAGCAGCTACTCCCGGGGACCCGTCGCCACAGAGAATCATGAACCTGCATCACCAGAACGTACCATGACGCTATGGGGAACGGGGGCCAAATCTGGGCAGAACTCGTGCCTCTCCAGCCGCTCCAACTCGGCGCTCACGCTAACAGACACCGAAATGGACAATAAGTCGGACAATGAGATGGGTGAGTAAGAGCGCGCTTTTATTTCCTTTCAATCCCAAAAGAGCCGTTTATTTGTTTTGCAGCTCATGCATTCAGTGTGTTACAAAGGGGGGAAGAAATCACCATGTAGAGGAAAAAAGAAAAAAAAATAGGCTTGGAGACGAGGACCTGATTGGTGGAGAAGAAGTGGAGGCCCGATTGGTGGCTTTCCTATCTGGAGAGGCGTATGCAGCTGCCTTTCTTACGGGATCAAAGCGTGGTTCCTCGCCGCACGCGGAAAAGAATCCGGCCTTCCAATTGAGTAGTTTGCAAGTCACCTGGTCTTTCTCTGCAGGAAGCAGAGCGGTTTGATAAAGTTTCCCCATGGGCCGGCGTATAATCAGAGATAGCTTTGTGTGGCTCAGTCTGAGATTTTGCTTGAGAACTCCTGCAGTGGTTGACTGGGCATGCACAATAGCTGATTAAACGGGGCCACTGGTTTGAAGTGCAAATTTGTTCGCGCTGGAAACCTGAGATGGAGTCTCGAGGTTCTTTGTTGCTTCAAATGGAAGCATTGAACAGAAGTTGTAGGTTTTTGTTGATCAATTTACCTCTACAAACTTAATTTAAGAACAAAAAGATCATGTTTCGCCGTCACTGCCTTAAAGTCGATTTCTAAATATTCGTATTTTAATCATTCAATTTAAAATCTGTTAAAATCAAACATTTCAAATCCAATTTGATTACAGTGGTTTGATGTTAAAATCTCTTTTTGAATAAATATTGCCTCTCTGTTGATACGGCAGATCAGCGGCTGCGCTACTTCAATAGAAGCTGACTATTTAATCAAGTATTTATGGCAAGGCTGAACCAGTGTGAAGAAATACAGAAGTCAAATATATTCTGGGTGCAGGTGTCCATGGAAATGCTGTCTGTTTTGCCATTTGGCCTTTTGAATTGTTTCCTATTCATCCCCAACTAATTTCATGGAAAATTTGTAGTATCCATTCATTAGTCTGTATTCGGTCCTGGTTCTGTTGACATTCCAGCTGCTCATTCACTTCAAACTCCATTATTTTATTTCAGTCTCTACTTAAACTAGCCATTATCCCCCGACTGTTGGTGAAACTATCTCTCGAGCGCTATAGCTTTTATTTAATGTAAAACACTAAAACTTTGTCTCTGATCTTTGGTGCCGTTGACGTTGCTCATCAGTCATCATCTTCATCGTCGAGTGAGCTGTTGCCATCGCAACACGTTCAACTTAAAACTCTAATTACAATGTTTTTTTGGTTTTTTTTTTTTTTTAAAAGTGACGATGTCACAATTGGCAGGCAGTTACAATAATTAGACTTGATTGCACTTTCCTGGCAAGAACATTTTAAGAGAGAGAACGGGAAAAAAGTGTTCATATGCTATCAATTTTTATTCTAGAAAACACTGGTTACAGTCTGACATTTGAGACAAGTCATTTTCCTAATGGCAGCATTCATCATGGCCAGCTTGTCTCTAGGGAACGGGAGCCGAGTAACTCTTTTACCTTCTCCCCCCCCTCAAAATACCATCAGAATTCAAAGGATTTGTTCTAGCGCCAGGGTTTTGCTTCGGCCAACCGTATACATTTATGAGTCACTTAAATCTCAGCCTAACCACAGAGGTGCTGGTAAACCTGACCCCGGCGCCTTTACGGTGCGGTTCCAGTCATATTTGTTGTCGTACGTGCCACACACATCGCCGTTCTCCTCCGAGCTGCGAGTGTGTCTGCCCTCCAACAGTTACAGCAACGAGGCACGTTAATAAACCCTTCAGCCTTTGGAAATGCACGATGCTGGTGTCCCAGTTAGAAATTAGAGTTAGGATTGAGCTCTTTGTAGGTGCCAGGAGAGCTGAATCGAGCACTTTATTCAAATATGCCATGGGGTTCAGTGCAAGCACCCCTCTTTTTAGAGCAACATTTCAATTTTTAGCTGGAGTAACACAAAAAAAAGCCACCTTTCCCCATCCATACATCTTTATTTCTTTTTGTCATTTGGAGGTATTGCACTTTTGACTTTCACTCTTTAATGAAGCAGCTAAGAGAAATGACCCATCCAAAGGTTTCCATCAACTGAATATGCATGCAGGGGCTCCGACATGGGGCCGTTCAGCCCCACTTATTCATAAATGAAGTCAATATTTCATTCTAATTTGCTCTGTTCTGCAGAGTGTTTGACACGGCCGAGTACCAAAGCCTCGGCGCACTCACAAAAGCGGGGCATCTGCAAATGTTGACCCCCCACCCTGATCCGACGGGAGCGAGGGCCACCTTTTTAAAGATGAAACCAGATGGGTCGTCTTATCAGTCCGCAGCTTTAGACGATCCACTGAGTGCTGCTGCAGAGATGGAGGGAGAGCAGTTGTCCTCTGAAGTGATGTATTTTAGCACCGGCGGCATTAACCCAACTGCATTTTTCAATTTCTCTGGAAAAGACAGATTCCAGCTGGTAAAAGAACTGTCAGATGGGGTTTGTGCAGTCAATCATTTTTCAGATTACTCGCCAACTGAGGTTGTTTGATGTCCACATTTTTTTTTACATTTTTTTCCCCCTGCCAGTTAATCACAATTAATCCAGACCGATCCCTGATTGTGTTTTAGCGGCACATAAATCAGCCACAACAGACTCTTAATCAGGCAACAATATGTTGTTTTATTCTTTTTAATTGAGAGATGTAGGAATAAGGACAAGGTATAAAATAAATAAATGAGTTTTTTATTGATTTTTACATTGAACAGTCCTCTGCTGCAAATGACAGACCCTCAAAAGAGACCCTTTTTTTTGTTAATAGAAAGATGGCTGTGGGGTCCTTCAGTTTCTCAATAGATGATGAGATTCTATTTTTACTTCATGAACAGTATGCAACATTGCAATATTCTTCCAGATTTTACTTCTGACCTATATGCTTTGTTTCCATTTCTCCCTCTCGCTCAAGGTTCCGTCATTATGTTTTTGTTACCTCTGCTCCATTCAATACATTTTCAACAGTCCAGTATTGAATAACTTGAGTCGTTAGTGACTTTTCAAGTTGGATCAGACTCTTAAGAGTGCTTTTGGTTCTGAAAATTGGATTTCAGAAAACAGGTAAAAAAAAAAAAAACCCAGCCAAAAGTATAAGTATTAGTTCATTTTTCAAGGCCAAAAATGGGTTTTGAATAGGATACGTGTTGGGTTTTACATTGAACCCAACAAAATACTGAAAATACACACACACACACGAAAACTGGCAACCCTTTTCTTTTCTCTTTGTTGGAGTGAAACTTGGTATCAAGAATGAAAAAATATTTAAGGTTGCCAAGAGTGGAATGCTCCGAGACCTTAATCACAGATTGAAATACCGAGATGGAATTGGTTTTACATGGTGACCTCGGACTCCAGCTTTACGTTTGTGCTGGAAATTGTAAATTGAAATAGTTATGCAAGTAGCCGCTTTTCAGTCGGAATGTGGGTCACCCGGTGTCCCTGGGTTGTTTTCTTTTTTTCCATCTTGTCACAAAATAGCTGCAAATGAAATTTGTGCATTCCATTTACACATCTTGGAACATAGAAAATAGTCAATTTTACTTTCAAGGAACTTTTGCTTTTTCTTGCAATATTGTGTGGACTGTGTGACTATTGTGTAACCCTTAAATGAACAATGCAGTTTTGGTCCTAATAAGCAGTCTTGGTCTTATAATTGTTGAAATAAAACCTGAAATCATTATGAAGAAAGAGAACTTTGCATTCTATTGCAGCCTGCTTCATTTATATAAAATGTCTCTTTTACAGGGAAGAATCAAGTGTTTTAAATATTTAGGTGTTTTTGGGTTTCATTCTGTCGATGCACAGATGTCGTGAGAAAGGAAACAGTCGTGGATTTTTAGTTTTTTTTCCCTGTAATGTTGACTGCAGAGGCTAAAGAATCAATATTACACCCCTCATAAAACATGAATGAATGCTGAAAACAGAAACATAGCATGGCCTAGTTGGGTTGTTCTCCCAAAAGAGTGCGGAAAAAAGCCTGCTTGCGCAACCGAGGTGCCGCAGTAACCCCGTAACTGCTCTCTGTGGCTTCCCAAACCATCGCACGGGGTTTATCGCGTTGGTGGAGGGGCTTCGAGTCCGCTGACCCCTGATTTGGGAGAAAGGGCTTCTCACTGCGACACCTGTCATCCTTTGTTAAAGAAGTGTTACTTGCTCTGGCCTGCACCTTCTGTCCAAAATAATTTTCAAGAAGCTCCCTTTGAAGTTTTCATGGCAGATGAGCTGTGAAAGTGTGTGTGAGTGTGTGTATGCGTGCGAGCGATGTTTTGTTTTTTTTCCGCACATTCTGCCGTCACTGCTCCTTACGAAAGGATGCGTTGGAAATATAATTTTGTGTTTTGTTCAAGTCAAAAGGCTCCGTCAGTGTTGTCCTCCAGAACGTGGCCCGGCAGATTTATTTTATGAACACAGCCAGCAAAAGGTTAATTAAATCAGCAGAGGAGTCAAAGTGTGCTGTAGCTCAGTGTGCACCAAAGGCTTCTCTGGGTGGGAGTCTGAAAGTGTTGGAGACACCACAACATGCGCCTCTGTGTGCACGTATTCATGTTCCTTCGGTCACAAGCACAAACTAGCGTACACATAGACACACACACACCGGGAGATCCAACTTAGCTTCTCAAGTTCCCTCTAAGATTTAAAAAAAGCAAAGGAAAAATTGTGCAAACTTCTACACGTACGCATGCGGGACGTCACGCTGACGAAGGTGACGCGCCATCTGTCAGGTTCCTGTCTGAGATCATCGCCGCGTATGATGACAGCGGAGTCTGCTTATTGATTGTAACAGGCAGAAATCCACTGCTGCCACTTTCATAATTCAATATGGCGCAAATCAACCAGAAAAAGAATAAATAGCCTCAGAATTTTTCCCCCCTTTGCTTTGGTCGGAGGGGCTGGCCATCTGTGATGTGGGTCTTTGATCAGGACTCTGAATTATGAAAATGCTTCTAACATCTGGAGTTAAGGTGTCTAAACTGCATCCCAGCCGGCTTTGTTTGATTTTTATAATCAGTGTTGTCGTAATTCAGCCGTCGTATCTTCGCTGTTGTAAAAGTCTTTTTTTTTTTTAAATTATTTTTTGGTGTTTTATTTTGGTACAGCAGGAGAAAAAACCTCGAGGAGCTCTTTGCCCTTTCCCATAAATGTCGGTGACATTTGAACCTTTGGAGAAGCGGGACGGCCGAGTGTTGGAATTTAAAACGAGTCCTTTTGAGGCCGTTTTATTTTGATAATTCGGTGTGTGTACTCTGAGCACATTAACACAACAGAAGCACATGGTGGAGAACTTTTTTACTCGCACCACAGCTACCTCCTGCAGAGTGGATGATCTCATTAGACATTGGAGTGTCTCGCTGTATAAATTTACATTTTAATAAGGGGTAGCAGATTTTCTTTAAATTACTCTGCTGCTTTAATATTTTAAGGAGTCGTACTAATATCAACTGTCTCACTCATAATTAGAAATCAGTCCTCGCATGGGTTCCTCTTCAGTTTTTATTTTTTTTCTTCGTTTATGAATAATATTGCATTTCTTTTTGGTCTCTTTTTCTTCTGTCCCAGAATTTATCAGGAATGTTTTCCTTTGTCGAAGTGTCTTTTTTGGTTTTTCAGTATTTATAGATTTTAAAAAAAGATTTGAAAGAAATTTAAAAATAAAATTTGACGTGGGGCCTTCAGATATTTTTCTGACCGGTGGCAACAAAAATATTGGAGAATTCTTTTGAGATAAAAGTGAAACCAACAAATCCAAGGAAGTTCAGAAAGTAAGAACGTCGATGCAACAAATCCGACCATTTTGTGTTTTATCTTGTTGTCTAAAATACATTAGTGTGACGATGTGACCTGTGAACGTGTGTCTGTGTGTGTGTGTGTGTGTGTGTGTGTGTGTGGGCGCGTGCTAAAAATGTGGTCTGTAAAGGTATAAAAATAACACACTATATAACTTTACACCATTATCAGGTGTAAATAACTGTCACCGAGGTGTTTACTGGCTATTGGGTCTCTCCAGGATCTGATTGGTCAGAACATCAGTAGGAAATTGGTCACGTGACCGAGGGAAGAGAAGCAAGAGGAGTGAGGATGGTTTTTTGTCCGTTAGAGCGCCGCATTATTAACTCCAAGGTGGAGACAGTAGTTGCTTATCTGTGACTTTACATGTGAGAAGGTAAAGACGGTTGTTATGGGTGTTCCATCTGCAACCCTATAAACATGATGGACTTATTTATTTTTTGTCTCTGCAGACAAAAAAATCCAAAACACAGTTAATAAACTTGTTAACTTTTCTCAGGAGACTTTCCAGTCACTTGTGGTTCAGTTTTATGAATAATTAAAAGAAAATCAGTATATCTGCTTCAGGCTCTGCAGAGTTGTGACTGCACTGTCAAAATCTGCCTGACGTTTCTGTCACCTCATCATTGAGCGTCAGCAGCCCCCGTAGCAGCTCCGCGTCGCATCGCTAAGGATCGGTGACAACGCTGCCTTGGCCCGCACTTGACTCTGTCTAATCACTTGCTGATGCAGGACAGCAGGACATTATTATTAATAATAGGAATTGTTCTGCAGTTGTCAATTACGAGGGCCACTATTTACCGTCCTCGGGAGAAAATGGCTTACTTCATTTCATCACACGGCGTAATTGAGTGATTGTATTACCATGCTAGGCGGAAATAGTCAGGAAACCATTTTGTACTCTATGAATATCAATGGAAGAAATGCAGATTAGCATGTTGGTCCAATTGTGTGCTCCATAATTACATGTATGGCTTGAGTTACCTCGGTGACCATCATTATGAATATTTTTTTAAGTGGCATAGAGAAAAGGGGATAATCGAGAAACTATAGCTTAATGTGAAATTAACAGTCATTGTAACTTAAAATGATTGAGATTTGGAAAGCAGTGGCTTTTTTATTTATTTTTTTTTGGCGAAGGCTCGAATAGAGTTTCTGTGTTTTGCTCTACCGGCGTGATCCCAAGGCTCGCACCAAGCCATCAGTTTGTTTGGATTCATGTCTCTTTCCTTTTGTGACATCCTCTCTCTCCCCTATCATGGGGAAACGGCAATATTTTTTATTTCTGTTGTGACCTTTCGGCTCCTCTGTACTTGATAGTAGTAATCAAAGTCGGGGCGATCCCTCGACTGCGGCCTCATCTGAATTTTGTGGGGGGAAAAAAAGTCTTTTTTTACCTTGATGTTCCTTTCGGTCGTCCCTTGTTGTTTTTTTACATTAAAATAATCCTTTGTCCATCCAGGCGTGTCCTTGAACATCACACGGAGCAATGATTTAAGAGTTAAGATGCCGCTAAGCCGTAAAATGATGCAATAATTGAGGTCCTTTCACAGTTATTAAATGCAGCCGGATTCAGAAACGAGCTCCAGTGTCTGTCTTCATCGTAAATCCAAACCAGCATCCGCCTCAGCTCGAGCCTTTAAACAGTCCGAGTGTTTCAGATTTTTTTTAAAAAGAACCTAAACACCCCCCCGGAATTTGTCAGACTTCTGTCTTTTATAGCACGCACAATTAAAATCACATTTTAACGTTCGTTTGCGAAATGTGTCGAAGGCTTTCAAACACAGAAATAAATGTTTAATTGAGACTGTGACTTCAGAGGAGATTTCATTGGGTTTTCATCATGTGAACATTTCGACTTCTACATAATGGCGCTAATCAAAGGGTTTCCATCTCGATTAACTTTGATTGTATCAAATGGTATCTTATTTTTACCTGAATTAAGAAGGTAAACATGGTTGCCGTTGGCAACTCAAATGCTGCCGCCTCCAGAATGGTCTCATCTGTGCTCGAAGGAGCTTTGAATATAGAATATTGCACCCATAATTCACAGTGAAGATATGGGGACAGCCCTTTGTGCTGTGTGGCCAGTTGAGGCCAGTTTCAGTGAAGGCAAAGCATAAATATAAAGCTTTAATTATTATTTATATATATATATAATAACTATAGTTACTAAAACACAACAGGTGTTGCATGGAAAAATAATATCCATGTGCCAATGTGTACCTGTAATAGATTTGAAAACAATGTCATTAATTAGCTTTTTCATTATCTACGTTATTAGTTTGTATTCAAAGATGTACTTTTATCTAGGTTGTCAGGCTGTCGGGTTGACACTTTCAAGCAGTTGTGACAAGGGCAAAGAGGCGGGGGTCACTTAAGCCCCATAGGGTGGCTTCACACTCGCACATGGCTGTCTCGACACGTCATCCCTGTCTCTGTCACTCTCCTGTTAAGGGCAGGGAGCTTTGAGAGCCTAAAATAATCTCAGCCATTGATATTTGCATAATCTTGGCATTTCTCGTTGCAGAACAAGAAACAGCTCATCTTATTGGCTGTTTTGGTGCTGGGATTTCAAATCTAACGTCGTACGAGTTTCTAGGCTTAAAAGAATCTAGCGTGCCCTCAGCTGGACATTTTTCCTAGTTATTTTAGCCGTCCAGAGGAGAAAAACGTTCTCCGTTAAAGGACACATTTATGGGTGCATAGAAGGATTTCAAGGACTGATTGGGAGGACGGTGACAGCGCAAGGGAATTTACACACACATTGTGACACCTACACACACTTTCTTTCCTTAAGGGAGAAAGGTCAGTGTCTAGAGGAAGAAATGGTGAGCCATTGTTATGATTGATCACTCGACAAGGTCCAGGGAGGACGCTGTGTCACTTTCATCGTCATACTCATTATACCACAGAAGAAGACTCCCCCCTCCCGCGCTCACATGTCTTCTCAAACGGCAGTCACGTAACGGAGCCATCTTCTCGGAGAGAGGTGGTGATGAGATGTGCATGTCGAGGCGTAAAACCAAGAGGAATATGCTAAACACACACACACACTTCTCCCAGGTGCTAGACTATATATAGCTATATATGGTAGCGAAGAAAATGCATGAAAGTAAAAAATAAAAGCTTGTCGTGTGAGAGGTGAAGCTGGTTTTTTGCTGGAATATCACCAATTTAATGATCAAAAATTGGTGTTGGCTCAACCAGAATACGTCTTAAATAAATAAATAAAGGAAATAATGATGCCAAAGGCAGCTTGAAAGTGGTTTGGAGGGATATTTTGGTCCTGATTAAAAATGAATGGTATCAGAATACATAAAGCTCTCTGGCCGGGTGCCCGGAGCAAAGCATCCTGAAACTGCGGTCACTTCAGAGGCAGCAGAGAGGCATTAGGTATCGGCTACGAGCAAATTCTCAAGTAACAGACTGTTCTCGGTTCAATTCATCTAATCACCAATGCAAACCTAAGCACTTTGCAGCTATAGATTTGAGGCCAACGATTGATATTGTATACCATGTAAACTGATTCATGCTCAAACAAAGGAAACATATTCTCTTGTAAAAGGTTCGTTTCTTCATATCCTGCCTTGACCTATCCCGAGTCAGGCCTTTCATCTCGGTTGAACACGACCCAACACCAACAAACAGAACATGAAACAGAATCCTTAATTTAGTTGACAAAATCTTATTTTCCCCTCAGATGCACTTCTCAATTCCCGGCTTCGGAATAGCCGCGATTGTGGCTTGCCTAATAGCATTACTGATGAATCTGTGTAGAGCTTACACTCTATTCTTGCTTTACATTAGCCCCCTGTGATTTAAGAATAGATGATTGAATTAGCGCTGAAACTGCAGCCCCAACGTAATGTAAATATTTTAAAGTAGAATAAAACTCAATTCACAAATCCTATTATGTACCTCATTTCCATCAAGGTTGCTCCTTAAGATATTGGAGTACGGAGAGTCGCCGTCTGTGGGTTTCCTTCTCAGCGGAACAAAAGTGCATCTCGGCACATACGGTGTGAAGAAAACGAGCAGGCCGACGCTGTTTGTCTGGCTTTAATATTTATGTTGTGTGAGGAATTACATAGTTAAATCTCTGAATCTAGACACTCCCTATTTTGGAATATCATGGATGTGTGCTATTGATCCTGCCTTAAGGCTTCCATGAGAGGTAAGGGCTGTTTCTGCCAAGAGTAGAGGTCATTCAGATAAATTGGCCAGGTTGGCTTTTAGCAGCTCCAGGGTCAAAGCCCATTCATCTTATTAGGCCGGCGTATCCTTTTAGAGGCCTCAGCAGTAGGATTAGACAATAGAGCAGCACCGGGGCATTAGATGATAGACCATTTGGCAAATAGGTTAGAGCAGTTTTCGTGTATTGCTTTTTTTCCCCCTACATTACCTTATCAAGCTGTTTGCATGACAGCCTGGAAGGTTGGAAGGTTTGGAGGAAGCGCCACGCTGAAGAAGAGAACGCTCCGGGAGCAGCAGTTACAAATCGAACACGACAAAACAACTTTGTTAACAAAACTTGATCTCTATTCTCACCCAAGGCAAGCTGTCACGAGCTATTGTAAGGTTTTATTTTTTTAACTTGCAGAGCTTGTGGATTAAAGATGCTTGGAAGCGATAATTATGCAAATATCCACCTCAGCTCCTCTATTAGTAATAGTAATAATATTGTGTTTAGAGTATTATATTACAGGATATATGGAAACTGAAGTCTCAGACAAATGTTGCTGAAGGCAGGAGTCCAGTATTTCATCATTTGTAGAAGTTGGATCTCACATCTGGAACCAGCAGTTGTTCAAACACAGAGTAAATCAGCAGTGGCCTGAGAGCGCCAGTTGGTGCTAATCAAGTCCAGTCTGAAGGTGAGTGCAGAAACAAAAGAAATCAATGGAGGAAGACAGGAAATATAGGTTTTCTTCACTTTTACGTGTTCTTGCTTCATTTAAAATGGAGCGGAGGCTGTGATTTATGGCACCACAACGGTAATCGTCAAAATAGACCCACTGACACGACACTGACTGGTAATAATGGCTGCAACAGCCTTAACTTCAAGTCTCCAGTCCTTCAAATGTTAGAGCGGTGCAGCCTTTAAGTGTTTTTCTGGGGTGCTCAATTCATTGTTGAAGGAACCCAAACACGGTGTCAAGATGACACACACTGTTCTCCACTAATTGGGTGTCCACCCTCCCCGCTCGCTGCGTCTCACTGTTGTGGAGAGGAAGATGTGTTGGCGCTCATTTAAAGCTCGGCTGCTCACCGCTTCTACCCAAAACAATGACTTTTTTTGCTGTTTTCAGCCCAACGGTTTTGTTGGGAAAAGCCTTCTTTGTAAAGATGCATCAACAAACTGTGTAAATGCTGACCGCCGTCTAAGGCCAGCTTTGTAAAACAATATATATATTATTTCATTCCTCCCTTCCTATCACAGCTATCTTTTTGGCGCGCAGGAGATTGCGAGCATCCAATCGGAGCTCACCGTGTCAGGAATCCATTACAGACCTCCAAATGCTCCGAATCTTCTGTTGTCTTCTGACGTGTGCTCTTTATTCCAGTAGTAGGCTTTGTCTTAACCTCTTTCTTTTTAGGCTGCTTTTTCTCGAGCCGTCTCTTTGAACCCCATCGATGACGCGCCGCGCAGACAGGCAGGCTTCGACGAGACTTCCCTTGGAGTTTTCTCTTAAAAGACGCATGAGGCTGACATTTGGGACTTCATTAAAATAGTTTGAGAAAGAGATTTTTCTTCCACCCTCTGCTGCATGACACGATGTATTTACCATGGGGGGGGGGGGGAAACGGCGTAGCGCTCACAAATAATCCGCTGCCACAGTCCACCTCACACAGAAGCCATTTTGCATCTTAGATAAAGTGGTGAGAGCGTGAGTGATGAGCTCGCCTGAATCCTATTAAATCATCTTGTCACTGGGTCTGGGTTCAACATTACCTAAGAAAATATTCTCTGTCAAATCATGTCATCTGATTAGACGGTAGGAATATTCGTTCATTTAATAGATATCCCTCTATTCTGGATCATTATTCAGTGTTCACCTGATGATGAATGACTGATTGTAGATGTAATTACTTCCTGTTTGTATCTAAACATAGGAAGCTCGACTGGCTCTACCTGTCAGTGAGATCAGTTGTGCTGTTATGAGAAGTGCAGGCAACCCTCTGATCTGATGTCAGTGATGTATGATAAAGAAAGGGTAAACACTATTAATAATAATGAATAGGCAAGGCTTTGAACCCTCCCTGGTCCCAGGAGTAAAGGGGAACCATTTCAACACTGATCGGGTTTCGAAACAACACTCCATTATTTATCTTTTGCAGCGCAGAGACTCCACAATTATTCCATTTGTTCCACTGTCACCTGTAGATAGTCGAGAAATTTCCTGCCCCGTCTTGTTTGTGGAGCGGTCAATGTGTACCACGGCCTCCCCTTTTTTTGGGAGATTTTGGGGCGATATGTATTTACTTCACACTTATTCAGCTAAAAGGCTTTGAAAGCCTGGTTTTAACATGACAAGAGGAACTTGGCTCCTTCTCCAAATCCTGATGTGTGCATTGTTACCCCGTCTTTATCGCCTCCGAGGTCACCGAAAGCCGAATAAACGTACAACCCAGAAAATGGAGCATTCTGATAATTCACCCTTCTTTGATAGTCAAGTAGAACTACTTTTCACTCTATTGTACATGATTAGAATTTGCTCACTAGATGGGGGTGGGCCCTATCCTCTCCATCAGGCCGTAGATGGATGTTGGTGTTACAGGCACCAGTTGCTGGCGGACGACTAAATGAAAATGTCTGGTTAACAGGAAAGCCAGTCAAGGGAAGCCCATTCTCTGGACTCCCCATTAATATCGCCGTCCAGTCTTTCAGGGGATAGTGCTGACATTTTGCTCTGGGTGTAATTGAGACCTAACCTTTAAACATTCTAAAGAAGGAGTCATTTTTCATAATCCACTGTCCATTTTGGAGAATTCCCAAACTATTGCCTCCTATGCTTCTGTCCTCATTTCCCTCCCACTGTTTTTATTAATGTTTTAGAAATGTGCAGCAGTCATCATTTGTTTTCATTGCACAAACCATAAAAATGAAATTCCAACAACTGCAAGTGCAGCTCTGTCACACTTTCCTGAAAATACAATATCTGCGGCTGATTTATGTTTAATTCATGAGATGCAGTTTACAGTACAAGCCAGACCAGAGTTGATGACTTGGATGGATGATCAGAGTGCACATTTTGTTGTGTCCAAGTCTGCCTTAATTCCTCAAATCCAGACTCAAGTGTTAAGCCACCATAAGAAAACCCAGCAGGTCCCCCGCGTCCTTCTCGAGGCAGAGCGGGCTCGAGGAAAGTCATTGTTTCAGTGGCCAGTAATGATGATTAGCCACAATCTGGGGGATCGACTGCGCATCAGTCAAATGCGTTGACATTCTCAAAGGGAGAGATGGACCAGTGTCCCAGCCACGCATACTGAGCAGATTGATTGGATGCCTTTTGAAGTGTGCATGGTAATAATGTGGACATTGCAATGAAATGCAGAGCGACCAAGTTCAAGAGCTGCATCGTTTAAACTTCCTCTGATAAAATCCTAATGTGAAGAATAATTTAGCTTTGTGATTCGACTCCAGAATATTAGCATGCTGACGCTCCTTTATTGCGTATCTCTTTGCATCAGTCATTTGAAAAGATCTATTTCGCGGTGGAAGAAGAGCGCTTTTTTTTTTTTTCCTTGATGTAACCAACACACAATAGTTCCCCTTCCTGTCGTACACGTCCACGCCATCTCTCTACTTGCTTCACCAATCAACTGATGGTAATGCACATATTTTAGGTTATTACAGCATTAATCTCTGGGAAAGTGTCGTTAGATACTGGCAATCTATGGGAACAGAGGAAATTTTTGTCAGAGCATTTTTTAAACACTGATTACATGTGGTCATAATGGGGTAATTGGATAGCTCATTACTTTTGCAGGGTCTGACTGGAGGTCTCCACACTTGCATGAATTTCTTCATGGAAACCTGTGACATGATGGACGATTTGCATAAAGCGTTCTGGTTTCGCTGTGTACACTGGGCTGTGCACACGCCATTAAAGCTACAAACCATTTGTTTTAACAACAGCGTTGTGGTGCGCGTGATTTGTGCAAAGCCACATGCAAGAAACACCTTCTGGCAGCGTGCTTGGAAATATCACGCTCATTTCATCAGACTTTACTGGAAATAGCCTTTATTACAGAAACAATGATAGAATCCAGTAAATCAGGGAAAAGTATAGGGTGTAGTGTTGCCATCAATAATAGATTGGAAACAAGTCGGCGCTGATGGAACCTGAGGCCTTTCCTTTGTGGAGGTCTTAGTGCCGTAGCGATGCATGTGAATAATGCATGGTTCCAGATAGACTCCGGCTCCCTCTCTTGCCCTAACACTCTCGGGCTGCCTGGCTCACAGGCTGGGCGCCACTTTTCCCCAGCAGTGATTGGCTGTGCCTGGAGGGCAGCGGAGGAGATGGGAAATCACCTGCCCCATTTAGCCATGCTGCGCTAGCTGCCTCGGCACCCCACAGTTCAGACCTTTGTGTCTGCTGCTGGCACTCGACATTGGTGCTCGTGGTTAACTTTGGTTGTGGATGCTGCGGCACAGAGCTGTCATTTGAATACTTATTATCCCCCCAGATTTTTCGAAAGGTAAATCTGCTGCACAGCTGCGCTCCCAGTGTTCTTTTTTTTTCTCTTTTTTCCAAGTGTGCGGGCATTGTGACTGCCAGGGATACTTCTACAATACCAGCATCCCCCCTCTCCCCTGCTGACATCCCCCTTTCACCACTTTTAAGAAAAAACAAAATCAAAATATTTTTCTTTCACACTAAGACGTATGGTGCTACTGTGGGAAGCATCCATCGCATTGTCATGGGTTAACCCTGCAGACCAAGGGGTTCTCAGCGTCGTCTCACCCAGGGGTCTCGGTAGGGAGTCCACTGAAGCTGGGCACCCAGTCCAGCCCCCCATGGAGAGAGAGCCTGGCCAAGGCACCACAAAATCCATATTCTAAAGGCCAGCTGGACTAAGTCCACAGAGCACAAGGCGTGCAAAGAGACCTACCACCCCCGCCCACATCCCCTTACACACTAACTGAGTACCTCAGACAGCTTTGGCATGTCAAAAATGAAACCGCGCTGAATAGCCGTCATTTAGCTGCAGCTCTTTTAGCAGAGCCTATTTTGATGGAGAAGTAAGCATATTATGTGAAGAAGACCCTGGACATTTTCCCATATTGCTAATTTGGAAGGGGGAATTACCGCAGCTACTTTGCCGCGTGGAAGCCATTTTCTCCCTTTCTGCCACTGTCTTTGTTTTCATATGGTGCCACAGTGAATATGAGTTCCTTGGCTGTAGGTAAATCGGTATCTGGGAGGGCTTTTGTAGTAATCCAGCTTCAACAATGGTTGGATAAATGCAGAATATCCTCTGTCAGAAGACAAATATTTACCCTCTGAATAGACCAAAACAACTGCTCTCTCTTTACTTCCACCGTGTACCTTTTGAACCCTGGATATTGTGTTCATAAACAAGCCCTCCATAGCTAGTCATAATGTAAACCCTCCTCCCATTGTTGCGTGACTGCCCTGGTATTTCATAGTATTTCATTTTATTACATCTCTATTTTAGATCTGTTGTGTTAACCAAAAAAAATAATATATTTTTTTTTCGATATATAATAAAAAATACGCCATCAACCACACAAGCTAGTTTGTTCGGCATCTGGTTTTAATATCTCAAACTCGCCCATGTAGTTCTAATGAGTCCATCGATTACGTTTACGATTTAAAAAAAAAAAAAAAAAAAGGGAAGAAAAAAAGTGGCCCCATCTTAAAGGTGTTTCAGAAAACGACTAATGGAGAAATGCTTCCATCTTAAAATAGCCACATCTGCGGTGCCATTCCTTCAGGATGGATGACGAACACAATAATTCGGGCCACTCGCCGAGTTTTGCTCACGTCCTATAGAAGTGGGACACTCGTGGATTACAAAGGCCAATCCGCAAACACGTAACATTTCCGCGTTTGAGCCTCCAGCCTTGAACGAGCTCTTTCAGCTAATGTGGCTGCGCTGGGAAAATGTCAAAGAAGTGCTCCCTTGTTCTCAACCCTAAAGGCATCACATTTGATGTCCACCTTCAAAGTAATCTCATCAATCCTTTGCTATTTGGATTCATTGGTCGGTAATGAAAGTGGAGTATTACAGGCTGCTGTGTACGAGTGTTAATTTATATAGTTGGAACGTTCATTTGATTTGCTGACGATATGGAGCTCTCCAGCTGCGTGTGACCTATTGGAGCTCTCTATGATAATTAGGTTTAATTGGTGTTGAAATGTTTTCATGAGCATCATTTGATTGGGGATTACAAAGCTGGCACAAGCTGGACGAATGCGATAGCAAAGTGGGGCCTGGGTTGGGTATAATTTACCGTCTCCCCATTTATCACACAGCGTTTGACATTATCACTTGAAAAACTGAAAAATTAAAATGTTGATTTGAAATTTACCGTCGCCCCTTTGTATCCCAATTAACTGCAGCCCGACGGATGCCAATACTGATGAGTGCATTGTTCTTGTAGGCGTAATTCGCTGTCTTCTGTAGAATTTAATGACAGTCTTGGTGAACATTACGAATCATTGATTTTTCACTATATGGGCAATAATCTTAATAGAGCCGGAAATCCCTGTTGTTGCTAATGGTCAGACTGTACCCTGTTTGACCAGAGAGAGGGTTCATGCTTGGATGGGTCACATATCAAGTGTCACGGGCCAGCTTTTGTAAGGGATTGGCACTATATAAACTAAATTGAATGGAAATAAAGGAGGTTAAGATTGAAGCTGCAGAATTATTGTGATTAATTCTGCTCCAACCATACCAGAGACCTCTGCCCTTTCAGCTGTTGGTTTTTATATCCACCCTTTAGCGGTACCAGCTATAGATTTACGTGTCGCTTGTGTGTGCGCAGTTAAAAATGTGTTTTATAGACGTTTGAGTAGGAGTTCCGCAAAAATAGTTTGTCTTAAAGCTCTCTTTGTCAGTGATAAAAGCTTAAAAATATACTTGTTGACAGCTCAACTCAGGACCAAGATAAACAATCTCAAAGTAATTTTCTGCCCTGGAATTTGAGGGTAGAGTCTCAAAGTGCAGAAGCTGGAAATGAGTCTATTTACTGCTTTTAGTGGGAAGGCAATAAATAAAGTAAATTCATTCAGGCAGATAAAGCCACCGACACGCCAGCAGTAAATGGTAAATATGAGGAGTGTTTCATTACTCAAAATGGTAAATAAGACGTATGCAAATAAGGCATTAGTGAGTGAAATTTTACTGGTATTAGGAGTGTGTGTATGTATAAATATATATAAATATATATGACTTCATGGAGGTGGCATTAAAAGAGAAATTAATGAGCACGCGGTCACGCAGTTCACAGACGCATAAGAAATATTTTCTGATGACTAGGAGGCATGCTTTATGAAACCCTGTCAACACTCCTTTATTTCCCCTTAACGTAGTCACAAACACTCTAAAAAAGCCTCCCTTGTCAGATGCGTTCAATGTGTTAATGAATTATTTTTAGAAACGGCTACTTTCTGCAGCTCAGGCAGCATTCGTCTCTAAAGCTTTCCTGCAAAGCACGTCCTCTGCTGCACGTTCTCATGATCTTGAGCTGTGATGGAATCTAAAAAATAATAAGCCGGATAACGATTCTCCGTTATGAGCGCCTGGCTGGATCCTGCATTCACAGTCCGGTTTTCTCTTTCTGCCTCTCACCTAGCTAACCGCTCTTTTCTGCATACCATTCTAAATTCTTATGTTTTTTTAAAAGGGTGGGAGCCCACCGCTCTCCCCTCCCTCCCTTTCTCCCTCCCTCTTCTCCCGCTACTTCTTTTGAGGGGTAAACACACACACAAAGCTCCCCAGCCTATCATCTGTGACCGCCGCTACAGCCAGACAGCGTAACACGATCCATGATAGAGTGGTGCAAATCGCCCAGTGCTTTACCATCTCACATGAGGAGGAGGGGAACAGGCTATGTGAGCTAGGTTCAGTCAAAAAAAAAAAAGGAAAGAATAGAAAGGGGGAAAAAAAGAGGTGCTGAGCTGCTGGAGGAAGCTCGGCGGCAGCGGCTGGTCTTGCAACTAAAACGTGCTGGTGTGACTTTCCGCTCCAGTAGGTTTTAACCCTTTTGCCTTCGCTCGAGTGCCATCAATGTGTCTGGGCGATAATGTTCTCGCTTGGTGTGAAGCTCGTGTAGCAACTGTGGGAAGAGGAGGAGACGGACCGTTTGTGATTCCTCTGCGAGGAACAGCGCAGCCGGTGAAGTGGACCTTCATGCTGTAGCTGCACACGTTCCCTGAGGTAACACACCAACTTCTTCTTCCTGATCCTTCCAGTAATTAGAATAAAGGAATGCTAATGCAGATCTGGGTTACTGTACTGTAGGTGGCTCCTGTGGTATTTTCCAAGAGTTTCTCATTCGGCCGGATGTCTGTGCTGAAAGATCCCGAGTTGAGCATGTGTTGCAGCTGTCAACAACTTGGACGTGGCAGAATCATGTTTTATGCATTACAAGTGCCGTGTAGCAGCGTTCCTCTGTTACGCCAGGCCATGTTGTTGCTGCAGAAAACCAGTCTATTGTATTTGTTTCCCTTGTGGATGATGTTCCCCTTATGAGGGGGTGGCATGTGATGTTTAAAATGGTGCTGCAGCATAGCATATGCAAATGATGGATGCAGTGGTATGCATTTCTTCCAAATCCCTGTCCATATGTGAAATATTACAATGAGGAGTGTCTAAAAGACATGGCAACCAACTCTACACCTCCACACTGGACAAAATCACCCATCTGCTGTAGTCATGGCTATTTGTGGCTTAAGTTGGCTGAAATTGAAGACAGACTTATCAACTAATTCCCTGGAAACTTCTTTTTTCCCCCTGATTTCAACCCATATAAAAAGTGGACAAACAGCCATTTTCCTGCAAAATTGTTCCAGATACATTTTAGCTTCATTGGGTTTTTTTTACACAAAGTTGCTGCAAAATGATTATATTTTCTCTCTCATCTTCAGAGGCACAGCTTGATTATCTGGAACAAATGGAAAAGGGGTTTAATATTGTATGAAATATAATATGTTACTGTATCGCCCTAAGCATTTAAAGAAAAAAAAAAAACAGAAAGGGCTGCCTTGGTGTAGTAAGACATTCTATCTGTTCTCCACAAGAACCTGATGCTCTTTTCTGGAATCCTTCCACACCCTGGGATTTATCTTGACATCATTGAGGTATCATGGCTAATGTATGCAAACCAGACACCCTGGGTGTTGCTTTGGGGCCTTGACTTATCTTTGATTAATCATTTTGGGTTGACGTCATGGCCTGAGAGACAGAGATGGATTGAAGTGCTTAGCAGAGCAATAGCTACAAAGACAAAGAGTAATTGGTGTGCAGCGAGTGGTGGCCAGCGCAGGAAGAGCAGATGCATCAACATACTGTAGGAATAAGTGTGTTGTGCAGAGGGTCACGCGGGGGCAGTCCCACATACCTGCTCGTATTTACCCGTCACCTGTAAATGTAAGTGCAACGAGGTTTTCCCCTGCAGGCATTGCATCTTATGAGGCCTCACGGTGACTTATTGTGCAGATTGCAAGGAGAGCTGTAGAGCAATGCTTTTATATTTTTACTGCCTGAATGACCCGGTTATGATTAATTATGTTGTACCTTATTTGTTCGATACAACCTCCGTCTGTAGGATGATTTAATGTCCCAGCTTCTTGGCGGTTTCAGGTTTTTGCTGTAGCTGTGGTTTTATTTTTCCCCCCTCGCTAATTTTAATTATTTATTTTTGAATATGTGTGCCTGTGCAGCAGTCTGTAAGTGTAATCATGGGGGTGGGCATGCAGCTGAGGAGGAGGGTCTGTTGTGATCCAGCCAGCTTATGTGTGTCAGACATAATTACATTTGCAAAAATAGCCTTTTTTTTTGTTTTGCAGGTTGGAATGTGCCTTCACATGTATTGCAATTAAACACCTGGGAGCAAAATGCTGCACGGTACATTAATATCTTAACCTGTGATGCAGGGATGGACTGTCTGCACTTAGCTCAGATTCTGCCGCTTTCCTCGCTGGATAAAATCTCCTCCACATTAGCATTCCGAGCTTTCTTACTCGGTTCCGCGAGGCAGCTGTGCCAAGCTCATTTCCACCCTTTATCTTATTGCTAAACACACGTCTGGACGTCACGGCCAGTGAAAGCTATCGCAAACTTAGGACTTAGCAGGCTTTTGTGTGTCACGGTGTGGTTCCTGGATGAACTGTTCCATAATTTATGCGATGAAAGGATGACCTGTTGTTTAATTCATGCGATGTCTGAATGAGGACCATTTGGATCTGTTTATTGGGCTGTGCTGCACTGCTGTCCTCAGTATATATCCTGCCTTATATCACACTGCTTTAATAGGCCGTAAACATCAGTTAAAACGATTCAGGACAGCTATGAATGAGCCACGCCAGGTCAGAACTTTATATGTTTATACGTACATGCATACCTGGCGTGAATCTGCCCCATACGGACACTTGAACCCGTATCCAAATGTCATTAGAGGTATTTGCGCCCTTGATTGAAAATTAGAGTATGCAAATCTCTTGCAAGACTTTCCTTTTTATACATCTTGTCCACATTTCAAACAATCTTAATAAGGTTTTCGGAAGGCAGCGAGTGTGAAATTGTCCAGCGAGTGGAGCCATTTGGGAGACACCGAACCCTTGTTTTTAATTAAAACTCAAATAAGGTGGCAAGGACGTCAGCACACCTGAAAGACCAGAACAGCGTCTGCTGGGGGAAGTCAATTAAAACAGGAAATGTAATTATAATGGGCGACTCATTTATGCAAAGTCGTTGATTATTTGCAATTAAAAACTAGCTTAGATTTTTACGATTTCCTTTTGCCACTATTATAGTGACTCAGGTAACTTGCAGGTGAGTCTGGAAAAACAAAACTGTTCTATTCTTAAACTCTTTCATCCAGGTCAAAGTTTGGTTTTTGTGCAACTTGCTGTAAACCAGATTTGATCAAAAGGCTGTTTCCTCCTGATCTAAAGCATCAAAAATACCCTTAAAAATAACTCGGTCATTAAATCTGATGTGACATTAAAGTAAATAAGGAAGTTAGTGAAGCCTAGTGAGCCAATTAATGAAGCAGAACAACACTTCATAAGAGAAGCATCAGATCCTTACTGACCGTGGCGGTCAGAAAGAAACTGATGGGATAGACTGTGACGTAGAACGGACCAAAGCCCTGTAAAAAACCAACCGTATCAGTGTTTATGTAAATAAAAGAAAATACCTGCGTTTTATTTCTCCAATTAAGCTCCAACTTTACGATCGCATGTGCAGGATATTTAAGTGAGCCTTGTAAAAATCTACGATGTGATCCAGGTAAGATAAACAGCCAAATGATCGTCCCTCCTGACGCTCCGCTGAAGGCGTACAGTCAGAACTGCTGTTCTTCAGCTGTTTACCGCACGTTTATGGGTACCATTATCCAAGCAGCGATGTCAGTGGGTGGCTACCAGAGCTGGAGGTGAAATAAGCTATTTAGCTGCTTCATGATAGCGATCCCCAGCCCTCGCCGCTTTCTCGTCCAGGGTCAGCTTAGCAGCCTTCTAATCTCCCTTAGTCTCGCGGCTTTCATTAGCGTGGCACTTGATCAATTCTCCGCTGCCGCGAGTGCCAAAGTTATATCTAAAATGTGTCAGAGTGCATCACCACAATGTGTTTAGCTGATCGCTGCAGTCTGGTCGTCTTCTCGGAGTCAACGCTTGATATGGGCTCGGTCGGCCCTCTGCGTGATGTCACAGGACACCAGCTGTTTACCCGTCGACGCCAAGTTGAGGCGAAATTTGAAGTTCTCTGGACGCGTCTCGGTCCTATTGTCTCCAATGCTCTTCATCTCGGGTCTCAGCATGACTCCAAACCCGCCAGCGAGGATCCTGCCTTCCCGATCTCTGTTTTCTCTCGCTCAAATTTGTTGACATTTGTGACTCTATACTGGGGTTTGGAGGGTTTCTGGCCTGGTGGTGCCAGCGGTTTCTGGTTCTAGTTTGGAGTTTGCACGGGCTGTTTGATTGCGCTGCTCCTTTTATATGATTTCGGTGATTTGTAGCATTTGTCAGATGGGACGGAAAATTGGTTTTGAACTGCAGCGTGGTGAATCTGTGGTCGTAAACAAAAGGAACGCCGGGCTACATCCTGACATTGTACAAAGATGGAAATGTCTGAGGTTCCTGCCGCCTGCCGCCGGGAGGTCGTTTTGAGTTCATTCTTTGGCGTTTGGCAGCCCATACCCGCTAACAACTCGCCTCTTCTCCCTTTTATTGCGTCCATCTGCTCCGAACAGCTGAACGTCCGCCGGTCTCACAACCACCCCAAAGGAAGTGCTCCTCTTCTCAGGTTGCACAAGGTCTCGAGAACGCTGGCCGGGACGGGTTTTGGTCCCGCAACCCTGCCACCAGAGGGCGATCCAAATCCTCTGGCTTCACAAAGCGTCGGTTTGTTTCGCTCTTTTCACGGGGCGAGGAGGTCTCAGAAGGCAGTTCATGGTTTCATCTGCCAAATGCCAGACCTGTCACCGCCTCTCCCTGCAATAGGACACGTCAGAAATCCTTGGCCCCTCCTTTCATCCACCTTCCCATCCTTCATCATAAAGAGCAGCGAATGGGAACAGCAGCAAAGAGGAGCTTTTTATCTCTCAATAAAGGCCACTTAGCTGGATAGATCTCCCAAGACTCATTAGCTTTGGTCTTTTTTTTTTTCTTTTCTCTTCTTGGCACCACATGAAGGAATTTCTGGAAGAGGGCAAACGCTCCATCTAATTAAGGATACCTTTCACATGAACTTACCTCTCTCTCTGGTAATTCCTCTACCTCTCTGTCTTGTGTTTTGCTCTCTTTTTTCCTGATTATCACTCATAGGAAGCCTTAAGGTGCCTTTCACAGTTTCTGTACATTTTAGCGAGCCTTGAAAGCTTCTGAAAATCACTAGCTAACCACTTCTTTGATGTCCTCTCCGAATGCTAATCAGTCTCGTTAGGTTATGACATATTTGTGATTGAGAACGTTAAATCAATCTAATAAACCCCAAGCGCTCTTTTGATTCTTTTTTTATTTTTTAAACACACGGACAACAACCTCTCACTGGCATGGGGTACGTTGGGAATGACATCATTCCGAAGATGTTTGTGGGAAATCTGAGTTATTTGTTTTGAAAAGTGGAGGGAGAGAACGAACACTGTCTGACTTTGTTCTATTTCTGTGGATCACTGCTGGAGGATTACTGCAAGTGGCAGCGTATTCATTATTTGGGTGGCAGGAGCAGAGCAGAGGAGCCGCTGGTTTCATAAACCACGATGGGCGCGCCGCCATGCTACACAGGCAAACTAAAAAAGAAAGTTTCGCTCTGGAAATGAATTTCTTTGCGATAAACACTTGTAGCGACTCTGCCAGAAACTGCTGAGACCGTTGATGCTAACGGGAAGCAATGAAGCAATCTGGGGCTGATGGCGCTAATGGATAAAATCGTTGCGTGCTCTTGGGGATGGCTCGGTTACGTAGGTCTGGTAACTCATAACGCGTTCTTGCAGTTTCATCATGCATGTCGGACGTGTTATTGCAGTTTGAAAATAATTAAACGTTTCCTATTTTTTCCGTCACATAAATACTTTTTTTTTGGGTTCCGGCCTGGCTGATTACGTAACCATTTGTCTCCTTTTAACCCGGGGGAGGGGGACCAAGCGAAGCAGGGATAGAAACATTGGAATGTTATTGACCAGAGCAGGAATAAGATGAGAAATCTGGGTAGCAGGATGTTTCGACCTCACGTTAGCATCCCTCTTGGCTGAAGTGTTTACCCCGACAGTTCTCCGCCCGGACACAGATACCATCCCGCCGGTATGATTAATGCACTGCTCTGCTGCCGGGCTGGAGGATGTCTCTCGGCGGTCTCCTTCTCCTTTCCAGTACTCCTCCCTGATATTTCACTAATGTGACTCGACAATGAAGAGATTGATAGTGATCATTATGCTGCTCGCAAAGAGTAATGTCACTTCCCAGCATGATCCAGCCGGCTCCTAATTCAACTACTGCTGTGGCTAGCATCCGGGCAGCGGCAGCGCGTATTTTTACAAGTGTTCCCACGTAGCTGGCACTATGTTAACCCGGAATCAGTGACATTTCCGAACAGAGGTCCTTCTGTTGTTCATCATAAACATTTGGAGCTACGCTGACATGTTTAGCGATGCGTTCTGCCACAGGACGGCTCTCCCTGAACAAAGAGTCGTGACACGGGAGGCATTATTACACCAAACAAGAGAATCTGCATTTCGCCTTAACACTTTGCAAACCACATCCCCATTTTCTCTGTAGTACGTGCAACAGCAGAGGTGCGAGGGTCATTGGTTTGTTTTGTCTCACCAAAAGTCCCTACAGCTAAGTTGATTTGTTTATCTGTATATGTTTAGCCTTTGGCCTCAATCTTCTGAGAAGGAAAGAGGTTTAGCATTTAAATTGGTTGATCCACAGCACATTTGCTCAACCTGTTTTTAAGGCATTACATTGATGAAAAGCAGATGCTAATCCCTGGTGGTGTGCGGCCTTATCTGGCTAAACGCCTGACGATGAGATTCTATTGTCACTCTGGGAGTAAAAAGACTCTTCTTACATGTGACTCCCCGTAGTTGTTGACCTTTTTGCCAAGTGCTAAACTGCGTCTTCAGGTTAGCTCGAAGGCTATGGATTTGATTTACAGTATGTATAGTATATATATAGTATTGAGTTTTCTCACCGTGTTAGCCACTAGCAATGCAAACTCTTCCCAACCTTTTCACTCATTGGAAAGTTGTTACTTTTTGCTCATTCGCCATACATGCTGCTACAGTAACTCCCTGTCAATCAGTGCCCAGATCCCAGGAACGGTGTTAGCATACAGGTTTTCAGAGCTAATCCCACGATCTCCTGTATGCATTTCTTTTCCGCTTATGTTCACGCCAACTGATCCTCTGGTTTCACCGTCCTCATTGTATACTTAGCCAGACAAGACGTTTTGTCAATAGTGTTTCCTATGAATATGTACGAGACAAAGTGGCCTTTACCTGAATGTGGCAGATGTGATTTCTAACTAAATCATAGGGATTACTTTATTGACACTGCCTTGAATAAACATTAGGATGAGGTCAACATTCCTTCATTATTTGCACAATGTCCGGCGCACGTCGCGGCTCCGAATCCAGCCGAGTTCTTCTCGCCCTTGTTGAATATTTGCAGCGGAATTATCATATTTCAACATTCGAGTTTAGAGGTGGATGCACTTTTAGTGCTGACTGTTGAGTTATTAGCGGAGCTGTGTAAGACCGGCGGTTCGGGTCGGTTGGTCTGTTGGTCGGTCTGTCGGTCGGTCGGTCTGTCGGTCGGTCGGTCGGCCTGTCCGTCCGTCCGTCCATCCTGGGTGCCACCCGTGTTGCCGTCTGACCGCCGTCCGAGCTGCAGAACATTGGTTCAGCTCTGCGACATTAGCGTTGCATCTCGTCATGATCTAACTTTTTCAGATTGCAGCCGGACCTCCAGAGGGCACAAAGGAGGAGATTTTATCACGACAAACATGAAATTCTACGCCAACAGTGACAGTTTATTAAGAGTTATGACTGCAACATGATACTCGGAACAAGTGTTACTGCAGACAGTCGGTACCAACTGTGTTTTTTTTTTCCAGGGTATCAATATGCTTTATGCCATTTAATCTTGTCAGGAGTGAAGTATATACGGTGAGGTCATACGATATTAATCCTAGTCAGGAAACCTAACCAGCTGCTGTCTTTCATAAACTGATAACTTATGGTCTGAGCCATATGCTCCCGCTGCCGCCTTTTCTCTCAGATTTCACTTCTCAGTTTCCATTGTCAGGCTCGTCCGGGCTTTTTATGATCCTAATTCTGATGGATGTATTCCAGTGCGAAATGATTTAGCTGGGTGTGAACGCGGAGCATCCTCTCCCTCACTCTGCTGCCATTTGGTGAGCGGGTGGAAAAACTCAGCGACCAGAAAGCCTGTTGACGATGCACCTCCCTTATCTAATTGGGGCAAAGCAAACATGATTAGGCCCAATCTGAAGGACGATCAGTGTCTTGCACCGCGGAGACGTTTCACAGACGTTCGCGTTCTGCTGCCTGCACAGCTGAGAAGCAAATTAGCTTAGAAATTACTCTGTCCATTGAAGCTAGTGGGTTTTTATTTTGCTATTGTTTGGTTTTATTAACAAAACTGAATGTAGTTTTTTTTCCCCTCCGGAATTGTCAACTATCTTTCTTTTGTTGTGTGGTTTGAAAGTGAATTTTCCCCCTTTTTTTCTATGCATTGGGATTAAATGCAACATTGCGAGCTGTTCCCTCTCGTTGCCGTTACTGGGAAAACTGAGGTAATGTTGTTAGAGTTTAACAGCTCGTATACTTCTGTCGGCGTCATCCTTTTCTATTTGTCGCAGTGTCCGTTCCAAACGTGACCGAGCTACCTTCCCACTCTGCAATGTTTCCGCCTCACTCTGAGTCATGACAAATTCAGATTGTGCTGCAAGCAACACCTCACCGAAGTTGATGAAGTTCAGACGCGGAGAAGCAAGCGAGGTGCTAATTGTCGCCTGCCGCGGCAGAGCACAAATTGCACGGTTTACCAGTAACCCGCTTAAAACGCAGACGCGGCTCGGTGGGATCATGTGAAGAGGCTAAATGGAGGACAGACGAAGGAGAGTGATGGACGCTCTGCAACTTCTTCCTGGTCCTGCTCTACTGCAGCGGCGCGCATGTTCGACATCCACGCACACATTATATCACATAAGCGTGTGTTCAAGGAAGAAATTTCATATCCGTAAATGTATGTTCCTTTTAGTTGGATAAAATCTGCAGGCACTCCACTGGAGGCTGATGCAGATTGAGTTCCATTAGCAACATTTCTTCATTGGGTTATTTAATACAGTACTGAAAAGCCATTAAATGGCAGTGATTGACTTTGCAATCATTAGGTTAAATGATGTGTTTTTTTGTTACTTATGCTGTTATAGGCACTAAAAAATGGATTTCAGACTGGGTTGATGTATTTCCAGAGTGCCACAACAAGTGCCCCAGGAAAAGAGACTTTAGCTGTGGCAGAAGTGAACTTTTCACCTTATTTAAAGGGAAATTCGAATGTGTCATCTATAAGAGATGATGATTATGCTGTGCATTTACATGGTGATGCTGATCTTCCCAGTTTCTTTCATTTTCATAAATTTGCATGATATTTATCAGGCACATTTAAAAACGCAGCAGGATTATGATCCCGCTCCTCGCGCGGAGGAAGCAGAGTGATGGGTTCACAGCCAAATGTCCTTCCTTCGATTTTGCCAGAAGTCATTTAGAAAAGAAAGCTGACATTACGACGCCTTTATAGCTTCTTTCCAGCCAGCTTCATGTTGGTCTGCCTACGGTCGCAGCATTAGCAGCCTTTGCACTTGGCTTTCCTGATTTCTGGCAGTATTTGGAACTGCTGAACTCTAAAATGGTGCTACCTCAGAGGCGACTTCATAGATTTCCTGTCTTTGGTTGACAAATAATACCAAAATAAGATGAAGAATGCTGACACTCTTTTAAACTGGCTGTTTGTCATAAAAATATTGACACTCCATGAATATGAAGTGTCAAAATAGCAAGTGGCAAATGTGTGGGTCCGTTTGTACGTGTTTATGCTTGTTGAGGGTGTGGGTCGCTCCCGGCGTGATCGATACATTGTTATCTCACCTTGGCGGGGGGGGATCTAAAGACATTGATATCTTAAACAACCACGTTTCAATGTCCTGAAAACAGACGGCAACAGCAACATCCAAGCTCACACGTGCATGGGAAATGGTTCAGTGCACTTTTATCCTTGATAAGTGTTTTTGAAATTTGATCCGCATCAAGATTATGTTGTTAATCCACGAGAGGAGCTGATAGAGAAGCTCCACCGACGAGCCACGTTGGGAAGAGCTTTGATTCGTGCGAGCGTTGAGGTTGTTTTAGCAGGGTGGGGGTTGTTGCTGTTCCCGCAGTTCCTTCGAAAGCAGCCTTGGGAGAGTCGACGGGGGGGGGCATGCATGAGTCGGATGCCACCTTGACAACACCTTGGAGGTGAAAATCAATGTCTGCCAAACAAAGTGAAATGTTGGGCTCAGCCGATACATGACGGATGAGGCTTTGGGTGGTATTTTCTGAGGTGAAGGAAGACTGAAATGAAGACGCGGACGTCCCTATGTGCTGTTGTCAGGCAGGCCGGGATGAGAGCCGCTCTGAAGGATCCGACTTTTCTGACTGCTTTTCATTATTGATTAACAAGCTTTTGACTCGCGTGAGATTTGAGCCATTCTGAAATTAGAGGGGGATGGATGCGTGTGGACGTTCAGGATGACTGCACAGCAGATTAAGCTTTAAAAGCCAGTTTCAGTAATTAATTGCAACACCGGGCCACTAGACCTTGTCTCTACTGGGGGGGCTGTACAACAGTTAAGTCGTCTTGATTAGAAAGGATTGAACCTTGGGTCACAGTAGTGTCTGTATTGCGTTGCATGACCAAAACCCTCTTCTAAGTCACTCCATTTGACAAATGCACTTCAGTAGCCATGTCTTAAACCTTTTAATCATTCCTCAGAATGCAGAGCCAGAGCCCAGTTTATGCAGCTAAGCGGTACTCGTAGAAATAGCACAGCTAGCTCGGCACGTCAGTAGAGCTAAGCTCCTGTGTGCCGCGTCTCCAGAACTCTTGCAGTGACCTCAGCACAGGGCCCTGGGCTATCACTCTGCCAACTGAGCATGCACAGAGACCGAGAGGGCGCGCAGGTTGAATTTTAGTTCTTTTGCAGGGAGAAATGAGAATGTTCCTGTAGCAAAACTCAAAAACATCAGTAGCGCTGGAAGGCTTTCTCTGCAAGCTTTTAAGTGCCTGCCTCTGTGCATGGCCGCATCTAAAACGTGTGCATGAAGACATAAAGTTGATTGTTTGTTCCCACTGAGGATAGGTACACCTCCAGTGTGACCCTTCCTGCTACTATGGTGCTCCGTTCGGAGAGCAGTGCAAGAATTACCAATAAGCCGTACTATTATTATTCACGTCCTGTCCTCTGTGCTGTGGCCAAGAGTAATGCAACAGTGGGCCATCAATTCATAGCCTGGTTCTCAGGAAAAGCTCTGTGGAGAGCAGAGGGATTTTTCAGCTTGTGTTCTCGAGCTGCAGATCAGGAGCCAGACATGGCAGGAAACTCTTGGCTCGGAGAACTGAATGTGGGAATGTTTGGAGGAGTCGGGAGACCACGCGAAGGCTTCTTTTTTTATTACAGGTCAATGAAATTTGAAATGTTAATAAATGGGGAGTGCAGAGATGTTGACCTCTTCGCACCGTATACTGCAGAACAGTATTTAAGGAATACCAGGAATAATAGGAAATAAAGAAGTAAAGTTCAACAAACATACAAAAGAACATGATTAACACAGAGCAACATATTTACTGACGCAATTGAGGATCACTACACACCCAACAAATTCAATCAAATTGAAACTGCTTTGTCTTATTTAATTGTTGCATTTGCTTATTTGCGAGGATACAGAAATCTGGCATCCTATAAAGTTATTTTCTAGTGGCATCGGTGTCTATGGCCCATTATATAAGTCTCATTCTGCCATTTGTGTCTTCAGAATGGTCTGAAAGATATGCACTGTACGCCGCTCCGTCTCTGCTCACAATGGAGGTGAAAATGAGTCATCTGTGTGAGTGGAGTGCATCCAGTTGAGAACAATATGCCAAAAATTAATCAAGAAAAGATATGCTTTCCCATTTTGCATGGATGCTGCCTCCTTTGTTTGGTTTCCATACAAACGGAGTGATTTTGTACAGGAAATGCAATTATAGCTGCTATTGGAAAAGACCGCGCCACTACAACCATGAGTGGTTTGTTTTTTCCCCCTGCAACCATTTTCTCAAGTGATTGGGGAAGTGAGTTCTAAATGAATAGGGAGGAACAGGAACAGTTCTCCTGAGTACGCATGTCACATTTCAATGACCCCCGAGATGATGCAAGCCACATTATATGTAATTATGACGGTATTGATTTGGTCCGAGGAGCGAGGCGCCGTTCGGCAAAATTAGATTTTGAGAAGTTTTTCTTGTTGTCATCTTGAAACTGCGACCCAGGTGACGCGTTGTGACACGAGAAGTTTTATTCTTTACCCACCTTCTCCGTTCCGGTGTCTCGGAATTTATATCTCAAAGATTTGGACGTTAGCCACTGATGTTTTTTTTCCCTGTGCAAACCTCAGGGGGTGCTGAGCGATGACCATCTGGGCTGGCGCCCCCTTTCAGAGAGCGTCCGTCCCAGTCGTGCCCCGGGATCAGAATCCAGCCTGTTAACGCTCAGACTGGGCAGGACTCATCGCGTGGGCGCGTGGCCCGAGACTCTCGGCCACCTTAAGAAAACTGACGCGGTTAATATCGCCGCACTTGTAAAGCAGCAGCCGTGACCTGCTTTAAGAGCAGATTTCTGCGTTAAGCTCCCCTTTAACATTCATCACACGACAGAGTAGCAACAAACAAACATGGAGGAGAGAAGCCACTGACTCTAAGAGGACACAGTAAATTATCCTTGATGTCAGAAATCTGGAGAACCGTGAGGGAGAATACAGGAAACGCAAGGCAGGATTTGCGCTAACATTATTGTAATCTATGGTGATTGGAGGTTTTTTTGCGCATGATAACCGAACCTCTGGTGCCAGCAGAGGCATAATTGGGGCGGTAGAGGACAGGGAAGTGGTACTGAGGTTGGAGATTTATTTAAATTATACAGTTTAAGAACGCGTAGCCAAAGCTTCTTCCGGGATCAAAACAGGATGATGCCGCGACAGGAATGGCAGGTTGGAGCAATTATTGCGATCCTGACGCTACATCAAAGGTGCGAACGAAGCGGCAGGCTGAGAATTTGCAGCAAACGCGCCTGTTTTGGGCAGAAGCCGCAGGATTTCTGGGATTGCAGATTCATGCCTGGTGATTTTTAAATGAATGCTTTTGATGCCTGGCTCATGGATGTGGAAGCAGACAGCCATTTTCCAGGCACAGCAGCTTTTGTAGAGGGGCTGTTTACAGCTTGTTTTTCTCTCTCCGTGTTGAAAAAATGTCCACTTGGGTTTTCTAAGGAAGTAGCTGCATCGTTTACTGGTAACAATGGTTCCGCACTTATTTCAGCACTTTCACAAATCTATGATTCGACAGTATTGTTAATTGATTTCAACATGTTTGTTTGCACGTCTCTCTTAAAAATGTAAGAAGAGCTGGACCAGAAGGGGATGTTGATGTGTTTAAAAATCTGCCAAAACCAAATCCATCAATTATTTGGTCTGGTTTGCTGTTTTTTAAAGCCTCATTCGATGATAATAATAATGACAGTTTTCTTTTATATACTCCAGTCTCATTAAATGTCCTTATTTTATGTCTGTGTTCAATCCTTTGAACATTTTCGGAGTGTTGAACACAGAGCAGTGTGGATATAGACTGGTACACCGTGGACTCTGCAGCTTTACGTTCTGCAGTTTTCAGACAGAACATCACCTACTGAATACATAACACCAGTTCTCAGCTGAATAAAAATGGCGTGCCGTCTGTGCCAGGTAAGCTAAAAACTGCATTGTGACGCTGCGAGCGCGTTCTCCCTGGGTCGGGGAGGAAGCCAAAGCTGTCCACGCGGGAATAAACACAACAAAATGTTTTGTCAGCGGGCTAATTGTCAAAGCCATTTCTGAAAAGCAGTGTAATTGCTATGTAATCCGAGAGCTGTCAGAAAAGTGTTAAGCAGCCATCATCTGTATGATGATCTTCCATCTGGAGCCACGTCAGACCGAGACGTGCAAACAGTGAGGTGGCGCTGCTCGTGTTTACGAGGGACTGGCGTATTTACACTGGTGTCATACTAGCTGAACGATGCATGAAATGTGCATGCGTGCCCCTGTATTTAATGGCGACGTGTAGTCTGAGTTTTATAGCTGCACTTTGATGGGGGAGGTTTGTAAATGCGGTTTTAAATCCATGGAGTAATGGTTTTTATATTATTGCAAGCACTTAGAACAGACCCACCTTCTAAATCAAAAGCAAGTTACGGAGACATTAAACGTGCTACCGCTCGGCATGTTTGTGATTTAAGTTGTAATTGAATAAATGCATACATGAAATAGGGGCATGGGGGGAATAACGTAGATTTTCCAAACTCTGCCGTCTCTTAATCGTCGAAGAGCAACATGAAATATTTCTTAATTTGTTTTGGGGGATGCGCAGCGTTCACGTGACACGTTGAGGAAACGGCGGCCAAAGAGATCCTGCTTTGTTCCCCCCCCTCTGCTTTGCCTGGAGGAGGGCGAGAGGTGGCATAAAAGTGAAAAACGATGCGGGAATCTGCCATATTTTTCACCATTTTCAGGCTCTGCTAAAGGCTGGATGCCTTCTCAATGTTCTGCCATATTTTTTTTTTCTCTTTAATGTTCCCCCCCCCCTCGGAGACACCATAAATCACCAGAATTCAGTTTCAGCTCAGTATGGCCACGAGCTCTGCTGCCGTCTGAGCAGTTACTAAAGTTCGGTGAAAGGTAATCACCCTGCTGAGTGTAGCCGGCTGTTACTCTGGTGACCTTTCGACCTGTGGCCAGTTCACGCCACGCACCTTAATACTTGTCATTTAGATGAGTGTAAAAGGCTCATTATATACCGCAGAGTGTAACTTTTTATTTCTGCCAGAGATCCTGATATTTTTCTGCAAAGTTACTGATCAAATTGGAAATTTATGTAAAAACCTCAAAGGCACTCAGATGTGGGACTCTTATACTGGCAGGCTTTTGGCAAGTAGACCAGACCTTTCATTAAAAATAAAAATACATCATTTCCGCTAGGGGCGATGGGAATTATGCCTATCTGTATAAATAATTGATTACGTCATTCTTGTAATAATCCCATGCTGATACGAAAGTCGTGAAGACATTTCTGTTTGTGAAAAGTGTGGCGAGGAGGATATAAAGCCCTGTGAGAGTAGCACAAACTAAGCCCCTGGAAATTGCCAACTCTCTTTGCAGAGCAAATCCACCAAACTCACCTTGGGCGAGAATGTTGAAATGCTGCTCCGCTGGGTTCATCCTGCACCTTCCTCACTGGAAAGCTGCTCTTTTATCCCACTTATGGAACACTCCCACCGTCTTCGGCTCGGTGTCACACGTGGGGAGGCGCGCCGATCGTCTGGGGGTGGGCTTATTTATTTGACTTGTTTAAACGCCCTACTTGGTCCAAATGTCATTTATTTCAAACAACACTCTGGAATTTCAGTGCGAGGCCGGCGTTGCGTGTCAAAGACGCATTTGTACATGCAGAATCTTACTGTAATGGAAAACTGTGGCCTCAGAGTTGTGTGATCTGTTTTGATGGAATTCTTTTGATTCAGCCATTGCAGTTTTCCGATCGCTGAAGGGCAAAGCAGTCAAAGCAAATGCCCTTTCAATCAATTCCATTAGCAGTTGAATCAGTCATTTAATGGAGAGTAAAATGGCACAAGACCTTTTTGCAATACTTACACAATGAATATGAAAAGGCTTTCACCGGGCTTGCCAAGCTTAGTGAGTGCAAAACGGCTTTTAATTGTGTCTCGGCTCAGTGTTAGAACATTATGCACACTACTCAAATCTCATCAGTGCTTTCATCAAAGGGATATTTTAAAGTGCTGTACATTGTGGAATCTTGAGAAGCTGAAACCTTCTCATATCAAGTTGAGCCGTTAAACATCATGAAATGTGAACTTATTTTGCAGACCAATAGCCTCTAACAGTTCGTTTCTGAGGAAACTATGTGATGTTAGTCCTCTCTGCTCTGGTCAGCCCAGAGCATTGATGAGGAGAGCAGTTTAAAACACAGCTCGGCCCCAGAATGTGTTTATCCAGGCTGCAGCATTTGATATATATTGCAAGCATCATTAAGAATGGAATTAGCCTGATCATTTCAGCATCTGAATGCAGTATTAATCACAAAGGTCCTTTAAATCATGCCGCTGACGGAGATGATGACAAGCTGATGTTGAGGAATTATGCAAAGAGGCATACGTCTTGATCCGGTTTCAAAGTGAAAGCCCATAAACCGTGCAGCTGTTTCATCTGCCTTCCCAGCATCTGAGCCTGCGCTTTAAAGGCCAGTTTAGTTCCTGTGCGCCCAAACTGAAAACAATGCCACATTTTTTACAAAGGCTCATTGTGCTTTCAACAAAAAAATGAGATAAGACAGGATGTGGAGAATCTAAATTCAAAGAGCCAAAAGAAAGTCTATATTTCAGGCTGGTGTGCCCTAGAGGCCTTTAAACATCCAGCTCTCAGTGAGGGATATACACACTTAAGCAGTCCACTGCTGCTGACGCATCGTCCACAAATTCATACCCGCTTTGACATTTGTAGCTGGTTATAATGGAGTCCATGTCCTTAAAACACTGTCAGATATTGATTCAGGCCCGCTCCTTATCTGCATTTTCATTGTCAGAACCTGGGAGCTTTAGCAGAATAATGCTTCCCCATTGCTCCATTATTTTGATATCCTTCCACCGGGGTACCGGCAGCGGTGCTTATGGTATGGAAGACACGCTGCGGTCTGGAAATTTGTTGACAGAGTCTATCACCCACATGTGACAACATGTGCTCTCTTGAGAGGACTCGAGAGGGCGAGAGAGGGAGAGAGGGGCGTCAGTCTCACTCACGTCTCCGGTAATGATTTCAGCGTGCATCGGACCTTCCTCGGAGCCTCGTTCCTTATTGTGGTTGAATGTGTTGGAGAGCTACACTGCGTCCCGTTGTTTTTATATCACTGCCTGCACAGTTGCAAGCGCCACTGTCCACCCTACACACCCTACACACCCTACACACTTCGCAGTGTGAGCACAAGCAAAGTGCGCCATCCTCAACTCCAGCGCTAGTTTGATCCATCGATGGAGGCTAAACTTGACCGATCATTCCTACCTTGAATGGGACAATAATTCAAGTGATGAGGCTGTGGACAAGGATGGAGGCGGTACGGGGGGATGGGTGAGGGATGGGCGGAGATGGTTGATGTTTTGTAGGTGGTCCGGGCGAGGTTATTAATGTGGGACTGGAATGACAGTGTACTATCTAGGATGACACCCAGGCTCTTGACCTGGGGTGGGGTGGGGGGGGGGGGGGGGGGGGGGGGAGTGAGGAGCTGTCAATGATGAGCGAGAAACCGTCGACTGGAGATTTGGTGCCAATGAGGAGGACATTGGTTTGGTTGCTGTTTAGTTTTGGCAGGATAGAGGTGAACCAGGATCTTATTTCAGACAAACACAAGGTGAGACAGGAGGGCGGGAGAGTTAGGTTTGCTGGAACGGTGGAGCTGGGTGTCATCTGTGAAGCACTAGAAATGGATATTGATTTTATGAAAGATATTGCCAAGGGGGAGAAGGTTGGTGATGACAAGAAGCGGCCCAAGGACAGAGTCTCTTATCATTACGATTATTATCTTTATTCTAAACATGCAATTGTTTCACATGAGTACAAACACAGCTCTGGTGGTTCCATTTCTTCTGAAGATCCTGAACCCATTTGAAAGGGTGGTATTGGCGTTTTAAGCCTCGCTCTTCACTGTGGGGGGGTAATGCTAACTCTCTCAGCAGGTAGAAATAGCATCTATTCAAATCAATGCGGTAACTTGAGACTTTTGCGGCATCGTTAACACCAGATAAGCCATATTGAACAAGTTACTTCTTTTTTAATTTTTTCCCAGCTGTTTACGTTTGTTTCATCTGGTGATCCACTTTTCCCACTGAACTGAGCCTTGGGGGGGAGAGGGAGAAGTAGTACCCGTGATCCCTGCACCATTCATATATGAATGCTTAAAAGGGCATCACATCCTGTTAAATAAAACTGCAGACACGCACAGCTCAGATGAGGACCACATGTGCTCGTAGAATGTCAAATGCTGCTCGGTTGTACTTGATGAAGGGCAGTGAGAAGGAAAAAGCATCTTTGATTAGCCCTCCCAGCTGTTGCCTCTGCTTAATTATGCTGCAGTCGATCTGCCCTAATTGCTTAAGTTAGGTATATTTTATGAGCATATAATAGATTTTGGTGAATTCAAAGCAGCAGGGGCTGCGGGGTGCAGGGTTTAGGTTGCCGCTCGCCCCTGCGACCCTGGAATGAACGGCGGTTAAGTGAAAATTGAAGGCTGAAAACAGCAGCAGGTCTCAAGCTGATGAAAGTATTGTGGCATAGCAACCCAGCTGAACGCTGTGTGCACAGCGCTGAATGCTTCAGCTTCTGAGGACAAAGAAACACATTTTTATACAGATTATATTACTTATTCTTCAATGAGTGCATTTTCTCCGACTCCGTATTTGTACTTTTTTGTTTTCTTTAGCTCGACTCTGAAGCAAAACTGATGTCTCTTGTGCACCGCCCTGCTTTACCTTATTTACTCCCGGGAGCTTTGATTTTTGCATCCCGGAGCCTTAATTCAGCTCGTTGGGTTTTATGTTTCCATAGTTCATTGTGGGATTATGCTGTCAGATTTGCTGCATGTAAAATCCCTTTTGAAGTTTTCTCTCTCCCTCCTTTTTTTTCCCATTGTGAGAGCCTGAAAATCCATTTCATGTTAAAATTGCCGCATGTCTTTGAACGCATTGACTCATTGGAATGTGATTCAGCACTGAATGTAAATTTGCAATATTCTTTTTAAAAAAAAAATCTTTCTTTTGCCTCCACGTCAGCATAAGTGCCGAGCTTTAATGCCCCTGCAGCAACAACAAAAAGGCCATATCTGTGCTGTACTCCTGTTCAGATGGCGGGTGTGAGCAGTGCAGCCTGCAAACAAGGGCAATCAAGATGTAAGCGCGCTCTGCATCGGCCAATACATCAATATCTAGACATGAAGATAAATGGATGCCGGTCTGTGTAACATGTCATGTATCTTTATTTGTAATGCCTAATGGAGCAGAGATATTTGGCTTCCCTGTGACATATGTGTTTGCACTAACAGGACAGACGGCTGCTTTTTACAACAGAGAGATATTGATTATAGTTTTAACAGGATGCAGCAGATGCTGCGACTGAAATGTCATTTAATTAACTTTCTTGTAAGTTGTGATCCATTTCCATCAAGGAGATTTTTTACTCGCAGCATTTACATAAATGTGTAATCCTGTCAGGCCATCATAATTGAATTCCAGAACCCAAGTGATACTTTTTTTTTTCCCAAGTGCATCATTTCCCTTTAGCCTCTCATTGACATTGTATTATTGCACTCTGCAGCTGATCATACAAAAACTGCCTCTGCTGGGAAGTGGAGTGGGGCTGTTGGCTGCTCTCGTGCTCATATACTGGAATGAGACCCAGAGGTGAAGTCAGACCATCCAGTATTGGTAGATAATCCACATTTCTATTAGCCTACTTAGCACTTTTGTAATAGGGCTCAAAGTCCAGCCCAGGAGATGAGTGGGATGGCTCGTATTCATTACCACAAAGTCATGACTGCCTTATATTTCTGGAATGCCAATATGGCAGTTGATCGCTGGCAGGTCATGTGTAAAGACTCAGATTTGACTTTGAACAAGGTGATTTTGGGGGTTAGAAATCGGCCGGATTTGATTAAAATCTGCTTGATTTAATTAAGTTTGCTCTGCAGCGGCGCAGCACTCGACATCTGTTTGTGCCTGTCTCAATCGGCGTCTCCGACTGTATCTGACTGCGCTGTTCAAAGAAAACATCGTAAATTCAAGCACTTTTTCTCAGAAAATCATAGCTAATACAGCAATCATTGCAGGTGTGCCGATGCAAAAGTGGGGATTTGAGTCGGTCGTTACCTGCATCTTATTCAGTAATTCATAAGGAATAAATCAGAAATCGGCGCACATGCGGGTCTGAGTTTGTTCCTTCGTTGAGCTTGTAATGGAAATGCGGCAGACACATTCAAGATTTATTTTCCATAAATTCTGTATCCAAACTCCAGGAAGATGGCAGTAAAAGGGGATTTTAAAGTGTCTCACGATAAAACCGCTGTTATTATTGTCTAGTCATTAAATTGTGCTTTCTTTTCTCCTCTGTTTTGCTGTGATTCATTCAAGGAAAAAGGAAAAAACCTTGCTAGTTTCCAGTAGATGCATGCTCAATGAAGCTAAGGTTAACTCATGCACCAGAACCAGACCTCCGGTATTCATCTGCTCTAAATTTATCTCATAAAAATTCATGTGGGGAATGCAAAAATGTGGTCTCCTTACAGGAACAACTCATCCAGGTTGTTCAGGCGTATGTAAGGAAGAATGCTCGCCGTCTCATTGGAACAAATCAGAATTGTCAGGACTGAGTTTTTTACCTTTTTAAACAGGGAAGATGGATAGATAATCACCACATGCCATTCTGGGGGCCAATTACACAGCTTTGTGTGAAATTGGAAAACCTGTTCTCGCAGAGCTCTAATGGATGTTCTGGTCATTAGTTATTTGAGAGTCTTCTCTGGCTGTAATCAAATGTGAAACATTGCGTTTAGTGCCTATAAAAGAACAGCTGCCTTTCTGAGTGACCTTCTGTTTAGGAGAACCCAACTGTCAGCTGTCTGACGTTTTTGCGAAAATTATTATGGGCTTCGCCATAAAAGCACTCCTTGGTCGCACTTTTTCCCCGTGGTCCAGCTCATTTTAATGTCGTATTTGCTTTCCTGGATCATTAAAGTGGCTTTTGTGGCTTATATACTGGATATGGTGGCTGCCGTTGTTATCCCGCCCCTGTGGCGCACCCATCCCGGCCCTCCAAATAAATTGGCCAAATATATTTGTTACCATGGGGATGCGCAACTTAATTTTCCTCTGCCTCTTTCCAGGTGACCACATATCCAGTCAGCCAGGCCCGCCCCCTCTCCCGCCAGCCCCGCCCCCACACAGGCAGCATCCGTCCATCACGTCCCTCAGCCGCAGCTCACTGGCCAATCAGAGGAGCCCGAGCCCGCCGCCCACAGCCGGCCTGGCGGCCGACTTGCAGAGTACGGCGGAATGCGTCCAGCTGCAGGACAGCTGGGTCCTGGGCAGCAATGTGGCCCTGGAGAGCAGGTGAGTGACCCCCGAGGCCTCCACCGCTACATTTACCATAGATTATGTGAGGAAGCAATATGGGATTCCCACCAGTTAATTTAGAAGTGAAGAAGCGTCGTGCATAAGAGGTGAAAAAACTAGTTCAGTTCAATTCTCTTAAACCAAGAATTCTCTTCAACCTGGATGACTGGGAACGCTCATCAAGAGGAAGCAATCATTCAGAAAATAGGTTGCCCCCCCCCCATAGTTCTGATACTGACTCAGATATTTCAGATAAATGTTGAAGCTGCGTCAGTCGCAAGTGCTGATCGTTTCAAATCTATTTTCTATTCATTGATTTTAAAGTTTTAAAGAGGCGACCGACTTATTTATGAATCTGCTGTCAGATCCGTGTCGGCTGAGGTTTTATTTGGAATAAAAAGCTCATTTTTCTTTGCCTGCTTGGAATCGGTCCACTTATTCCTCCAGTTATTTGATGTCTCAAGGAGACGGCGATCGGCCAATATGTCTACTGTAAAACTGACACTCATAGATCCCTTTGAGTATTAACTGCTCGATATAAATACTTGACTCAACGTTATTGGCATCGTGGCGGCATACGTCATTCGTACGAGCTCGAAAGGTTTTGAGGAAATGTCGCCCATCTGGCTACGACCTGGAGGATAATGTTCAGCATTACGGACCTGTGAACCTCAGATTAAATAATTTATTCTAAAAATGCCACTGACATTTTGTTCCTCACTGTTGTTCCCGTAATGCCCATATTAACGTCTCCACCTCATCAGGATGAATTATCGTGCCACAAATGGTGCGTGGCATAATGGCCTCTGCTGCTCTTGATAAATAGGCTCCATGTTTTTCCCTCTGTTGAGAATAATGTTGTCACATTTTATAGCCTGCTAAATTGGATATACCTGCACTCGGGTTGGACGTGCGCGGCCGGAGTGAACTGTGGCGGCGGCGGAAAGCCTGCCGGTCGGAATAAAGATGGAAATAACAGAAGGAATTTGCCAAGCAGATTGGGGGACATCATCATTTGCAGCACAACATGCTACTCTGTCGGAGAGCCTCTGCCATGTTTTCCTAACAGAACATCAGTTACATCTTTAATCAGTAAATTCAAAATATCCTGGCTAATGAAGTGTGTTCTACACCCTGACTTAGAATGGCCTCCAGTAGATGATTGCATTCTAGCCTGATATTTCTCTGGCACGGAACACCCTTTTCCAAGGCACAGATGAACGTAAACTCGGGATTCTGCCTGCGACAGCCTGAAGTAAGAGCCCCTCGTGATCCGGCTCAATCGGCGGGGATGTGCGGTGACAGTTTCTCTGTCTTTTTTTTTTTTTTTGATGCAGTGATTGAATCCTAACCGTGCCGTGACCTTGAGCCGCCTTGGCCTTATCGACAAAACAATACGTGCACACCTATCATGAGACAAGACATAAATCACTATCACTGCGGTGGACTCTAAATCAAGTGGTTGTCAGTGGGTGGGGAAAAGGGGGCTGCTGAGAACCAGGGGGGCAAAAGGAAACACCCAGTACACCACATAATTGTACATGTCAAGAAAACTACCAGGTTGGGGAATGTAGAAGGAGTATTGAATGTATTTATTAGGCTGCTTTTGCAAACACCGGGCAGGGAACCCGCGCCGCAGCGCATCCTGTATGCGTTTGGCTCCAGGCGTCTGAATTTCTTCGACTCTTCCTCGAGGCTGTGACTCCTAAAGCAGGTCTTACCTTCCTGGCGTGTTGCACAGCACTTTAAAAGATTGCAAACATGAACAAGTCCTCCTCCCTCAGAGGTCCCACCTCCTTCCCCCTTCCTGACCTCTGGGATAGTGAAAGTAGAGGCGAGTTAATTGCGATGGCTTCACAATAACCACTGCTAACACCGAAAATCACCATCCACAAAGCTAAACCTAACACGATTGCTAATGCTACGTTGAAAGCTAATGGTCGTCGTGGCCATTGATTTGACAGTATTTGACACTTTTGCAAGTGTAACTGCTATAATTATGCCGTGCAACATCCAAACTACAATGGTAGTTTCTAACTTTAAGGAACAATGTTGTTATTGGTTGGTTTTTATTGTGAATGTCAAATATACCCTTGTTAATTTTTTTTCTTTTAATTCTTAGTCCCAGTACATAGTTTTAGTTGCTGCAATGAGTTTGTCCAAAGTTCCTAAATATTCTATTGAGATTCTTTGTGATTATCTGCTGTTTTGGCAGTGTCATCACACAAGACGGTGATCTCGCTGTGCTCGGGCTGTTCGGCTGTGTGAAACCGTCTCATTCTGAATGCATTTGCTCCACAATCGACAACATCTGAAGATAATAAATCATCAATGGCTATCAGCTTGGCAGAGAGAATAAACAGGAATACACAGGCTAAGTCTTGGCCACCAGTCCAAGTTGTAAACTACATCAAGTATGAGAACCATGTGCGGTTGGACGTTTAAGCGGTTCTTTACAGACGGCCGACCCGATGTCACGGCTGCAGGACGGCATCTGGGAGCTGTTTTCCACACAGTTCATTCATCAGCCTGGCAAACGCTTATTAAAAGCAATCCAATTAACCCTTTCCTGCTTCGTACAAGTCTCGGCGTTGCCTGTCCCTGACCTAATGCAGGTTGACGTCTGGGTCCATACACGGATCTTTAAGTGTGTTGCATTCATGTTCAATGGGACTCGGTTAGAAAAGTCATTACGACACTTGAGAACACGTCCATCGAAGTCCCGTGCTGTCATTCAGTGCAGCTGTAAGCGCCCTATGTCGGTCCTCGTTGGATTGAATGCGTCTCGGCTGGCACGCAGCAGTGTCCCTCAGCCGGTATCAGTTTTCCTGGTGGAAAATGCGTTTGGGCTGCTCTCGGGGAGCACCAGAAGAAAGCAGCTGTAAGGAGAGGTCACTTTGCGTACAGGCGTGTGTTTGTCTGCAGGGAAGCACATGTGAAATGTAAGTCAAGACAGTCGTGCTTGACTTCAGAGGAGGAAACCTGAACTTTTTTTTGTCCACGCCGACTTTGTTCTAAGGATTGTACCAGGACTGATTACTCATGTGTGCGATTTCCGCCAACTAGCCATTTGGCACGGAAAGCAGCTCGCGGAGTCGGTTGATTACCTGCCAAAGTAAAGGGGTGTGTAGACGGAGTGGTAATCCTCAAGACTTGGTTTTTTTCTTCTTGTGTTCGTGTGTTTTTCATTTATTTTGCCAACATCTTTGGTGCCAAGCAGGCGTTTCTGTGGTGATTCCAGAGTTCCCGCAGTATTTTCCCTTCACAACTGCCGCTGCTGGCAGCCCAAATGCATCTGTTCCAAATGGTTTTGGCCGGCATATCTAAAAGCTTTCTTCAACAAAATATGGATGGGGAATGGAAAACTGGGATTCACTGAGAGAGGGCATTAAGCGTCACAAATGCGCTGTAGCAGCAGGTGTTAAAATTAACCCTTTTATGATTCTCCTACAAGAATAAGATCAATCTCGCGATTAGCATTTCACCTTATATATATATATGTGTGTGTGTGTGTGCCTAAAAGCTGCTCGGCTGATGCCAAACTCATCAAATCTAGTGAATTCCATATGCAAAGAGCACTCTGAGAACTCTGGATGGCACCCCACTGATGTCTGTGGGCACAAAGGCACACACACACATCATTAATCCCTTAGCCCATCCCCCACCCGCGGCAGGAAAGCAGGTGATGATCTGTCTGAAAGCTGCAGTGATGATAGCAGCCGTTGGGATGTCCGCCACATCTGTAGCATTTGTGTGTGCTTGTTTGCTCGTCCATTCATTTTGCACTGGATTAATCCCGCCTGATCCGACTGTCACCTTGAAATGCTAATGCTAGCGCAGAACAACGGCTAATAGGCAGATTACATATTCTGAGGGCTTCGATTTGCATTATTTCTCTCAGACCCTTTCCAACTGGAGCTTAGCCGTCGACAAATCCGCCCACCGACTGTTTAGTCTTTCGTCCTCTGCGAGGATGTTTTCAAATGTCATTCCGATGACAAGCAGTGTTGTGAGAGCAGAGGGAGACCAGGGTGGCTGCCGCTTTTGTATTACAAGCTGCTCATTGGGACAGACAGGCGTGCACACAAACTCACTGTGATCACACTGACGCACAGCCATTCATTTGGTCTCTCTCTCCCCCTCAGACTCACACTGTCTTGATTGTATGCACTCTTCTCTCTTTTCACTCATGGCACACCATGTTAGGGCCGACTGGATTAGCATAGTAATGTGTCTTGTTGCATCGCACTGGCTGTAATCAATTACAGTCGGTCATCCAGTGTGTGTATAGCCGCGGACATTTACACCGGTCTGCAGTTTGTTAATCATGTCCAACAGCATTTCATCCTTCAACCACTTCATCCTGCTCTTAAGGGGGGGGGGGTGAAAATAATATATCAACATGAAAAAACATTGCCTGCAGAGTTGCTTCAGAGTTCAAATGAATGTCCAGGGATGAGATTTGTCTTGGAGAGCCTGATGGAAACTCTCAGTCTTCTACGTTCTCTTACAAGCTCCGGCTGATGTTAAAGGTAAAATGAAGCAGGCTTGCCAGTTCTCATCCTCCCACGTTGCCTCGCATGTCTTTTGTAATTAAATGTGTTCTCGGGTCGTTGGGAGATCTCAATTATGCAAATAACCCTAAAATTAATTAAATATTGTTTCCATGTTTCAAAAGGGCCTCTGCAGGAATACAGATGTGCTTCTATTGTGTTTTTAACTATTGTTTGGGCTTTTTTTGTGTGTGCTTGCTACTTTGAGAGTGTAATGCGCCGACGTCTTTGCATAAATATGAGGACAGGTACCTTTGAGACCTTTTTATTTGTGGAGAGGAAATAAAAACAGATTCCACAGACGTTATTCGTGATGGGTAGTCACCTCCGTCAAATAGACTGCCTATACCTCCCCTCAGACTGGCGTACATGAACTTGCATGTCCGTGTCCCTTCCTGTCTGCCTTGTCAGATTGCATCCACTTACACTTAACTCCCCAGACGGGGGAGTCTATTTGCCTGTGTGTCTGACTGCACGTTTGCCGCCTCTGAAGCTGTGCGAGTTTTGACCTCAATTCATATCCAACAGCGTCTAACGGAGTCTGCCGCAGCTCCTGTGCAGATTGTTCCGGATTTGAGAATCTGAGCCGCTCGCCGAGCGCCGGCTAACAAATTGTCATTCCGGGCCTGATAAATGCTAACCTTTAAATGGAATCCCTGTCTGTCCACGACCACACGTGTCAATTGGGGCGTCAAAGAGCCAGACAATGAAAATCTGACATTTGTTCTTGGAGTCGAGCATTGATCCTGGGTGGAGATGGTCTTCTGGGAGGCAGGAAGTTGTGGAAAATACCAGCAGCGGCTCTGGAATCTGTGTGTGGCTTGAAATTTGTACAGATTTTGCAAATGTTCTTGCATATTCATACAGTAAAGTAACAATTTACTCTTCCTGAACAATGTTTTTTTTTATTCAGCTAAAATAATTTAGCTAATGAGAATTTTGGTGCTCTTACAGCTTCTCTAAAGTTTAAATCCGGGAAGAAGAAAAAAAAAAAAACCCTGATTAAAAGTCTTCCCATCCTTTACTGTTCAGTTTCTGATTTTTCACCCAATTAGCTGTTCTCAAACTCTTACAGTTCAGATTCCCAGTCAAGATTAAAGCAGCCTTTGCAAAACTTGAAACAGACTGCAGTTAGCACACAAATAATTCATAAGCGGACGCCGCTAGTGGTGTGTTCAGTGACCCAACCTTTCTGAAGGCAGCGCAACACCGGAAATCATGTGACCTGTTGTAAAAGACTCATCAGGAAGAGCAGGGACTCTCAACTCTTATGGGGTTGAGCTGAAATGGGGTATTTACACAACTATATTGAGATATTTGCACCCAGTCTTTGGTAGATTATTATTAATACCTTTCATTCACTTTGGGCGACGGGTTTCACGTCTTGTTTGGCGAGCACAGATTGTGGGAGACTAACCGGGAAGCCGGATGGTGATACACATTATTTACCCCTCATTATGCCAGGATCTCCTGAGCAAACTACTGTGTGAAAGTGGCAAAGTTTAGATTTTAGTAAAAAATGCAAGCTTATCTGGTTCTGCCGGAGGTTTACAGCGGGTGATATTTTTCATGCCTGTCCATCTGCCCGTCTGGTAAAAATAAATAAATAAACAGACCTCGCCCCAATCATACGGCGCTATTTCCGTCGTCAGGATTGGGTACGGAATCAATTTTGACAACATTAGTTCAGCAAACAGCAGAAATGAATGAATGAGACACGATGTGCCTCAATACTACTAACGGATGTAATGGACTGAAGCCCCTCCCCCGATGTGGCGGAGCCCACAGCTATCAGAGGACCCCGGAGAGGGGCCAGAGCGGTGGAAAACACGGGTTGGCATTGTTACAGCACGCTAGTGTTCTCTCACCTGTGCTTTGAGGGCATCCATGTGAATCCATGCAAAGGGTCCAACCCATTATTTCAGTAACCAGGACAACATGAAAGAGCGATGGAAATCTAGGCAGGTGCTGCTATTTAGAGCGGGGGTGGGCAGCATATCATCTTGTTTTGGGAGTAACAGGTGTTACCGCTTTGGTCAAATCCCTCTAAGAATAAAATCAGTGTCAGGAAGTCGCAACCATAATGCGCACCATGTGTGATGGAGAGTCCCGCAGCCTCGCTTCGGAGGCGCATTTGCATCGCCTGGTCAATCTGTCCAGTTTCACTGGCCGTCCCCATAAGCTGCGGGGCATTTAGGTTTTAATCTCCACGTAGTAGCAGGAGAGGCAACAAGGCTTAATTCATTTACTTAAGAGCTTTTCACGTGGGGTTTAAAAGTTAATAGGACAATCACTCCATAGTGCATTAGATTAAACCTTCTTAATTACCACAGGTGTAATAGCCTATTAGTAAAGGGCCAGTTGTAAAAGGGCAAGTCGAAAATTATTGTTTTTTATGAGGCGATTTTCATTCACCTCCTCCAAAGTCAGGGTTCTTATGAATATCAGAATAGAACCAAGTTCCTCGTGCAGCAGGATATGCTTGGACGCCAGGTTTCGATGTTCTAAATTGCATTTTGTCTGTTTTTGTGGCGTCTTTAGCTCACAGCTGATTTGCCTCCCTCCTCTGCAGGCATTTTCTTTTTAAAACGGGCACGGGATCGACACCTTTCTTCGGCGCTGCCGCCCCGGGTTACACCATGGCAACGGGGACGGTTTACTCCACCCCAGCGCGCCCTCTGCCCAGAAACACGCTGTCCAGAGGGGCTTTCAAGTTCAAGAAGTCGCCCAAGTACTGCTCCTGGAAGTGCACGGCCCTGGCGGCGGTGGGGATCGCCGTGGTCCTGTCCATCATTCTCTGCTACTGCATAGGTAAGGCTGATCTTTAGCATCAATAAGCTGTAAATTTTGATAAGTAATAGACATTGCAGTAGAATTTAAAAAGCACTCTCATTCCAATTATCCACACCTCTCTGGATCATGGCTGATGTACTGTGAGTTATGTTCAGGAGCTCTTGAAGTTAAAGCAGCTAGCCAATTTTAAAAACTTGGCTTTCATTTATATTTATTGTACGGGCAATAGAACGTACCCTTTTAAAAACATTTTCCTCTGTCGCCCCTGTCTGAAATCTAAATAGGTATTTCTCTTCTTCCTACATCGTCTCTAATGCTTCCTTTATTCTTTTTATGGGCCTCCAATTCTTTTTTGTATCCGTCTATTTTCTAATTCTTGGCCTGGATAAAACATAAATAATCCGCACGTTCAAATGCATCTGAAAGCTTTTTCCTCATGCAAGAAATTGGCAGTAAACAGATGATGCCCGCGTCTTTAAAAATGCAGCGCGAGCCTATTCCATTTAGATACCAGTCAGATCCTGTAATATTTGCGATGCTGCCATGACGGTCCATCTGTGGCCCCTCCGTCCCAGCTCCAGATACCAGGACCTAGCAGTAACGGCTGAACAATCTGTCCTCGCTCTCTTTTTCTACTCTGTCAGTTTTATTTTAAGGTAAAAGATTACGAAAAAAACCCCAACTTGGCAGTGCCTCGTATATTAAGTCCTACCAGGCGTCTTTCTCTGACCAATTGCTGCAATTGGAGTTGAGGTGAATCAAGTTGGTTTCATGCTTTTGAAAGCTTTCAACTGCCCCCCCCCCCCCCCCTTCCCCCCCACCATCCACCACACCGCAACTTCCAGAGAAAATGCACGTTCCATCTGTGAGCCCAAGTGGGTCAGTTGGGACTTTTCTTGAGATGTAGTCATTCCTGCTAAAGCGGGAACACTTTGAATGAAACCTTGTGTCCTGTCGGAAGAAGAGACTAGATGGAACGTGCACCTTTGCACTTGACGGCTTTATTGGGTGGCGTTAACGAGAAATGATGAAGATGGAAACACAAAATGCTCCTATGCGATGCGTTCAAGGCCAAATGCTTTGGACAGTTTGAGTATTTCCTTTAGTGTTGTTGCAGGATGGCATCCAAATGTGATGTTTGGAGCAAACCCAAATCCTTTTCTCAGCATGTCCTGTCCTTTTATCTTGATAAACAGTCTCTTTTAGAGGCGTTGACTCGGACTTGTTTTCTTGAAGCTTGTGTGTGTCGGCGTGCTCCATTCACCCCATCAGCTGTACACAGGTTTCTAATAGCTTTAAGCTTCACACGGCCTTCAAACTAACAAGTTTCACCAGCTCCTCACTGCCAGTTATAAAAAGTCGGGGTTTTTCAAAGATTACACCCTTGGCCGTACTGTGTGAAGGCGGTTCAGGAGCAGAAAGCCCAGGTCTCTAAACTCATAGCTTCTGCAAATAGGCTCAATATTTGTTCAAGCCCAGAGTTTTAATCAGGGAATTTAGCTTTGATTTACAGGAGGATGCCTCAGGAAAAAAGTAAACCTAAAACATCCACCTAAATATACACCAATCTTCTTCTAAAGGATGACAGAGTGCAAGTTACCTCTAGATGCCAAGAATACAGTTTGGGGAGCGAAACCGAATAGCCAGACAGTAATTACTGAGCAGGGCTTTGACGTGAAAGTGCAGTATTACCACTGAATAGCTGCATGATCTGGAGGTGCAGGCACTTGTTTTTCTTGAAAACCAGTATTTCTGTGTCTGTGGCTGCTCATACGTTTCAGTTCTGGGGGAGGAAAGAAAGCGCCTCCAAGAACTGCAGACGATTTGGACAGTTTTTAAAGGCGTCTTCCAGTCAATCAGAGGCGATTGCCCGGACCTCGCCTCCCGTTAACCAAGCCGACGTGCCTCTCGATCCGTCTGTCACGGCCATTTTCCTTTGACTGGCTTTTCTTTTGTCAAATTGCAAAATATTTGAAACAGTTCAGTCAGACATGCAGACCTGGCTGCGGCGTATTATATTTTCCACGCAGCCTCTCCTTCTCTGCGTCCCTTTGACAGGGAAGCTGTGCATCACTCCTCCACTTCTCATCTGAGGTTCACCGAACGGCCGCCAGTTTTTGTCCTTGGGGGTTTCCCGATAAAACACAGGCGGAGAGGTTCAAATGGCCAGCGCAGATGGCGCCGTCCAAATGAAACACAAGCAGCAGCGCTGAACTCTTATAACAAAGACAGCGGTCCCTTTAAAGAAGATCGTGGTCCGTGAAAGACTTTGTTGTTGCACAGCTGAAACTTTCTCATTCTGTCAAACAGGAAATCTTTTTATCTCCGCCAGGAAGATAAACTAATGCTCACCCTTCTTCCCTCCGTTGGGCATTATTGCCTACGAGAAGGTTTTCTAACAAATGTCTGAGAAGATGTCACAGCCGACTCCTCGCTAACCTTTAGAGTTTTGACCACAGCAATAAACCTGTTACAGATTCATCCGTCCTCGTGCCCTCCCTTGTCAACCGACCCCTTAATCTGTACACTCTGCTGTCCTCCCTGAGCGGATATATATGCTCGGAGCCATGGGGAAATATGACACGGTTGTATAAGGTGAAATATGGGCATGCTAGAAACATCCCATAACCAGCTTTTTTATTGGCAAAAAGAGACTGGGAGTGTCCTCTCAGATAAACATCATAAATGTGCAAGATCAATATCAATATTTACATCTTTCTTTTTATTAACTTTACTGCTTTGAAGCTACTTTCTGAAGATGTAGCATCTAACTGTCTATATCTATGTATATATATGTATGTATGTAGGTAGGTAGGTATATACGCACATACATACACGTAGCTAATGTAACATTGCAGCTCCTCCAAGTGCAGGAATTTTATTTCCATTGGGGCTCCTGACTGCTCAGCTCAGAGCAGCAGCATTTGTTCAGCTGTTGTCACTAATAGTTCCAGCAGATTTAATTCATTTGCAGATCTTTTCATGTGAACCTGCGCTCGCTTCTTTGATTGTCGACCTGTTGGATGTATTTTTGGCCCGACTCCTCTGCGCTGTGCGTGCGTGTGTGTGTGTGTGTGTGTGTGTGTGTGTGTGTGCGTGTGCGTGTGCTAAACAGATGTAGCTCTTTGCCACTTGCCTCAGGTGTCTCAGAGCGTTTCCACCACTTCCTCTCCTTTATCCACAGCCAATTCACCTGCCAGCTGCACTGACTCAAATATATATAGTCTACACTCAAGCCCTAATTCTAATCCCCTGCCAGAAAACTATACACACACACACACACACGCAGGCACACAGGCACGGGCATATTTTAAGGTGAAACACCAAGTTTTCAAACTACATTTGTCAAATGTAACTTTTTTCAATCGAACGGCGCTTTATATAATTTTTCTGGAGTGAATTTTGAAAGTAAGAGGCAGAGCAGTCATTAAACTGACCCTGGCTCTGACCAACAACTGCAGCTCCTGTAATTCAAATGAGGCGAAAGCCTGCTGAGGCGAGGCTTTCCAGCTCCGGCGCGGCCAACTAGCCTGATTGGATGGATTTCAGCAATTGTTCAGATGAAAGGAGGCCAATCAGGACCGATCGCTGCTTTGATTGTTTGCAGGAAGAGCTGGAGGATTTTCTAGAATTCCTTTTCAACAAGAAGGCTCAAAACAAACTGGGGACACTGTCTTGAGTGATCATAATTATTGGAGAATGATTAAAACCTTGTTTTCAGTTCAGAGAGGTGGCAGAGTTCACCCAGTATCCTTATCCTAATGGTACTGGATGATGCATACAGTACGTATGCATCATCAGTGTATGAAGCACTTTTTTCTTGGCTTGTAAACTACTAAACAAATTCAGTTGTTTTTTTTTTTTCCTGTGGGATTTATCAAAGATCAGGTTGGTCAGTGTGAAGATTTTCACGGTTTGATTGGGAATTGTTTGGTTCTTGCCAGTTACCGGGCGGCTCCACTCACCAGTACTGACAAACACTTATTAACAACAGTAAAGATCTCTTTCAATCCCTCAGACGAAGAGGGGGTGACATGTAGCATGCTTCAGATGCAACATAACCTTAAAAACAAGCCCCGCTGTGGCTGATCTTGTGTTAAATCTGTTTCTGTCGGTGCCTGTCGGAGACGCAGGAAAACGGGAACAACTTGTATCAAGAAGTCCCCCAGGGACGTTTCTGAGGAGATGTGGAGACGCGCAGCAAGGTTCTAACATAAAACAATGTTTATCTCAATAATGCTGATGTTGTTGAGCTCCAAGTTGTTGGCACGCCTGAGTCCAGATGGACCACCCTTTCTCATAAATGAACTAATTATGCTTCCTGATGAAGGCCATCAGAATAGCATACTTAGCATATATTATCAGAAAAAAGTACTCTGGGGTTTTTATGGTTATTTGTGTTTTAAATGTCTTTCTTTTTTTTTTTTTAGTTAAATAACAGACCTTTTTTCAATTTTACCTGGGGCATAATTGATGTGCAGAGTTTACGCATCAATTAACATTTGCAAAAAAGTATAGCAGGATGATTTTTGCAAAGTAACTTCTCTACATTTAATACCACATAACTGTCAAAGCATGAAAAAAAAATGATGCTCCGCAGGGCTAATATCGCCATCAGTGGTCCCGGTTGTGGATCCTACATTTGCAGGCCTCTTACTGACTGATCATGGTCCATTTGTATTGATTGAGTGCCTGAATTAGCAGGAATAATTATGCTAATTCAGAAGATACCTGATCCAAACGATCTCCTGCTGCATTTTAGGGTGTCTCAGAGTTGGAGGAAGCCCGAATTGTTGAGTTGCAGAAGAAAAATGTCGGCAGTTGTGTTCACTCAGGAAGCTCCTGCTCATTGAATACTGATAAAATCATAATTACACTGCAAGTGTTAATGAAGAAGAGTCTCTCATCAGAAATTCAAGGGACTTTAGTGGGTTTGCTGCTCACGAGCAAATATTGTTTACATTCATACAGGGCCAGAAGATGATTTCCTCACTATCTTATTGCACAAAAATGACGTTTTGTGGTTTAACATTTGAAAGGGTAATTTTCCAAAATAATTGATGCTTAAAATTTGAAATAGACGTTTTTTTTAAGTGAACGATTGTTCTCCCCTCTTATTATCCACTTCCACTGCCCATTTTCCGTGTCTTTTTGCACAAGTACAGTGCTGATTATCGTCTTTCGCTACTTTTGTTTCAGCTGAATCATTTTAGTTCAAGACAAAACTTTCCTCTCAATATTCCCAACAATCACAGTCCACAAATAAAAAAATCCATGATTCATAATGACGACACAAGGTTTATAGTTCAGATAAGTAAAGTTACATTCTTTTACTTTGCAGAACGAAGGTAGAAATCCCTCTTTTCCAGTTCTACTTATTCTTTCTGCGTGTCAGACCAGACCTGGGTGAATATTGTATCAAACAGGAGATGTTGATGCAAATGTGCGTAAATCCACCAAAAAAAAAATCTGTCTGGAGTATTCTCACCGTGGGAGCTGCACCTCTGACAGATGACAAGAATTCACAGGGTTTAGTCAGAAATATTGATACACCACTTGGCATAAATTCCTTCTGCTGATTTGTTTCAGTGGCAGTTGAAATGGATTCTGACAATTGAGGGTGATGCTGGCTGAATATGAAGGGCTGCCCAGCGTTAGATCTGTATTATTTGGTTGGAATTCAAGGCTACACGGTGCTTATTCATTTCCGCCTCAGTGCGGTGTATCTTTTTCACCACAAAGTGATGCTAAGAATATTCATCAGAATCCTTCAAACAGGCACAGTAGTTCTTGACAATGCCCTGCCCATACTAGTTTTTATTCAACTCCTCTCTGTGTCTCTCACATTTGATAGTTTTTCCCAGCTTCATGTCCACCTCTCATATTTTTGCTGCAGTCAATATCCGTCCTCCCAGCGTGTGATGAGCGTTGAAGTAAAGTTCCTGCCTCAGATCAAATGGTCGGAAATGAAGATGCTTCCTCGGCGTGTCCTCCGGCTGGTGACTTTGATGGAGACCGGCCCTCTCTCTGGGCTGGCAGAAGCCCCTCACTTTCCTTAAACAGGAACGCAGTCCGACTGCATCCAGTAATGTGACAGCAGAGCAGGTTGGCTGAGTTAAAGCCAAGCAACCATGTGTCTTGCAGCAGATACCCTCTAATTTTCTCACCGTTCTGAGACAGTCTCAATAAACTCGCACTGTCTGCATTTGCCTGCGCTTCCAAATGAATATAATATTATTTAGAGGCTTGGATTCCTCCGGTGTGCCTGTTTGCTGGATTTGCAAGCATTTTAAAATAGAACTATCTGCTGTCTGAGCCTGGATGGCTGTTCGCGTGCAGAGACACGCATGTTAATGAAAAAGCCTCCCAACGGAAACACGCTTGAGCAACAGGGTTCCTGAATATCGATTGAGCTGACTTTTCCTGGCCTCTGTTAGCGCTGTTTTCGCACCAAAAATGGCAATAAATAAATAAATAAACAACCACCGACTGAAACATTGGCAGTTAAACTGTTTCTATCCTGCCTGTGTTGAATCCATCCCCACGCTCTCCCCCACAGGTCTTTTGTGCTTAAGTAGCTTGATTGTTTATGTGGAGCTATTTGCTTATTTGCTTTTCCAAAAGCCCACGCAGGTTTTTATTAATTTTTTTTTTCCCTGTGTATTTCACAGCAATGCACCTTTTTGGCCTCAATTGGCAGCTTCAAGAGTTGGACAACCAGCAAGCGTTTGAAAATGGAGGAACTGGGAAGACAGGGACCACTCAGTCGAGCATCGTGACCGCGCTGGCTGCAGATGGTGAGGAAACAGGAGACGGCCTTCTGCAAAGCTGCATCCTCGCTGTTTGTTCATTGGCTGCGGCGTTTTTTTAGTCATTTTATATTTATTTTCTGGTTTGGAGCGAAAAGCTTGAATCGGAAAACAAAGTTGATTCAGTCACCTAATCCACATTGAGCTTTCGTTTGAACAATCCCGAATGCTTTTTCGTCACCGGGCTGGAGAGATGGTGCCAACAAACGGTGGACCCAGTCCTGCAAATTTACTGCTATGAGAATTGAGAAATGGTAGCCAAACTGAACTGTTCATCAACCTCCTTTTGGGGAATTTATGTTTGCTTCCGCGTCAGATCTCGCCATTGTGCAGCATAATTGAAAAGGTGATTCAGACCCTGACATGGGAGGTTAATCTCCAGTTGCAGGTGAAGGGCAGAGCAGCCAGGGCACTAAAATACATCTCATTGTAGTCATTTAAAGCCACAATAAAGCCACATGAGAACTTTTTTTGTGTGATAAAATGAAAAACAAAATCTAGATCCGTAATTTTATGAGCAGAAATTCATCTTTCGGTTTTAATCAAAGACCTGAGCTCCACGCGGAAGGTTCAAATGACCACAGGACAGAAAATTTGCAACCCGGAGACATTTGGCCTCATAAATGACAGAGTGAGATATGGCCACTTGACACCCAGTTAGTCTTCAGAGTTTATTGAGATCTTTCACCCTGTGAATATTAATTGACTCTTATCGGACAGATTTATGGAGCCTAATCATAATCATGGACCACTGTGTTTAACAACAAGCAGCCAAGCAATCTCACCTTTATGGCGAAAGCCACCAAATTAATCAATGTGCACATGTAGGTATTAGAATTCATGACCACGGAAGCATTAATTGAGATGAACGTGCCAGACAAAAGCTCGATTGTATAAACTCTGCTAGATTTAAATCCTTGTGAGCACTGCAAATTAAGATAACGAGGCGGTTTTTAGAGCACACAAAAGCAATCAATAGCCAGCTATTATTTTCCCCAGAAGCAAACTTGATTTTCAGAATTCACTCTTCACTTTGGCTGAAGCCTAAATGACAGCTTAACACTGGAGGGATGCAAATAATGGAGGTCTGCCACCAGGGCGGTACAAAGCTTTCGCAGGTCTGCGCTGCGAGACTCTTTACGAGCTGCGGGAGCAAAGGTTGAGTTGTTGTGTTGCATGGCAACCGTGCATCAACCCCCAGACAAATTGAGTCGTTTGAAATAAGGGCAGCCCTGTTCCCTCTACAAAATAGAGCCTCAGACTGAGAGGACTCAAAACCCATTATGGATTAGATTTTTTTTTTTTTGCCAGGACAATAAAATCCGCTCTTGTCAAAGTACCTTAAAAGCTGCAGCGTGAGGCGTATTAATGCCGACGAGCTGGCCGCCTAGGGTGCCATCTTTGTGCTCCTGAAGGACGCGGACACGGTCTCCAATCATCATTCACCATACTTCTGATGCTGTTACCTGCTAAACTAGTGCCCGACATATCTGATACATCACATTTAGATCTGATCTGAGCTGAATGACCACTCACGAGGGTGGGAAGGATTTAAGAAGGAGGTGAATTCCCGTTGTATCTATTCTCTTTTGTCTCTTTTTGTATATCATGGCCTGTGTAACCATTCTATCTATTCATTCTATTAGATGGTCATTGTTAATTTATAAAAGATACGATTATTCTATTTTGGGGCCTGCTTCCTTGCAGTCGGAGCTTAAAATTGAATATTGTGCTTCCTGTTTAAGCCTGACGCTACCAATCGGTGTTGGGTCTGATCAGGTTTAATGAGGCACTACTTTAAAGCGCATTTGTTGCAGTTAATATCCACCAAGTCCGCCTTTATCCCTAATATCAAGTCAGTCATTTAAATTTAAAGTTTTGCCTTTACTCTTGAATCCTCACATTTTGACCTAAAACTGCGTAAAATAATGAATTAAATTTGGATTCGGCACTAGCTCGGGCATCTGTACGACTAGCTACACCTGCAACGCGCCGTGTCCGTGGAGACCTAATATGGCGCGCTGACAACACGGCTCACATCCATCATTTGTAAACCAATTTCTTTATTTCAGTGCTTGCAAAAATGTGAATGTGATCAATGAGCGTTGCTCACCACAGGTGCTCTACGACAGTAACCCAAACTCAGCTGTTCCCATGCTGACTTTTACCTGGTCGGGGCCACGTTTCTGTCTTCCAGGAAGGTCCAGCGTCTTTCACCAGGAGAACAACTCCCTTGATGTCGGACAGGTGGACATCGGGAAGAGGGTGGGTCAGAACGTTCCGCCGGGGGTGTTCTGGCGTTCCCAGCTGAGGCTGGAGCAGCCAGGCTTCCTGAAGTTTAACATCTCGGTACAGAAGAACGCATTGATCGGAGTCTATGGGAGGAAGGGGCTCGCTCCAACCCACACTCAGGTGAGGCCTTCCTAAGAAACAAAAATTTAAGAAATTTAAAAAATTTAATTTCTACCGATGGTGTTTTAGTTTGTTAATAAAAACAAAAATCAATCTAGTCCTACAGTGTTGATGTTTTATAATATTACATTTTAAAAAGCATCCTATACTGTCATACCTGCTGGTCCGGTGTTGTATCCACAGGGTTTCCGATGTTTCCTCCGTTGCACTTATGACCTTTGTGAAAAGGATCTCCATTCGCTGCTCTGCAGACATCCTCTTTCCTCCCCATTTCATTGTACTGGGGGTTTATCTGCGTAAATGCTGCCAAAGATTCAAACCCATGTTTATTAGCTTCGTATGATGGGATTGCTGGTCCAATTTCATACCATATTGGCTGCTTTAGCAGGGTCTGAAAAGAACAGCCTTGCGATGGAGCTGCTGAATATCTCACTGGCTATGAATGGTCTTTGTCTGCCATTTGTTGCTGGGCAGGTATCAGACAAGATTTCTTTGAGCTCTTTCAAAAGCACTAACTTTAATATGAGGAACTGACTCAGAGTGAGCAAAAATAAATGATAGGCTTTGAAACTCAAAAGGATAAAATGCACCATAAAACCAAAAAGGACACAGAGTTCCTCCTCGTGATAATATTGATGATTCTTTTTGGGAGCTGCGGTGTTCTGTGGGTATATTTCCTCCTGCTCATGCAGTCGAGTAAAAGTGTGATAAGCTATGCAAATCTTTTCCTTGCATGGACCCCCCTAGGACATGTAGTGTCAGGGCGCGCTGGAAGAGGATGCAAGTTCAGCCCCCGTTTGGTCCTCTCGGCTTTGATTTGCCTTCAAGTGGGCCCTCACATCTTTCACTTCCACCAAATGTCTGCCATTTGCAAACTGAAGTGTTTCCAAAATGTCTGAGGTGCGACTTGAGTGACATTTCTGGGCATCTGAGTGTCCACTGTCTGGTGATGGAAGCACTCAGACAATGGCTATTTTCCACCACACTTGACTGCAAAAGCTCTTAGCCTCACCTTCTTGACATTCTCTCTCCGTGAAGACGAGCTTCAGTGAAGTGTAGACGGTTAGGGCCACTGTTTGATGGAGGAAAGTCCAATGGGAGTTACAACGGGTGAGCTGGATTGCACTTTCAAGGTGAAAGAGGGAAGCCCAAGAAAATCAAAGACTAAAGGCGGCTAATTAACAAGTCGCTGCCTCCGTGTTTCCAGTAATTGTTATACAGACGCTCAAGCTTGTCAATCCTGGACGCCACGTCTGTTCCGACCACCACTAAATTAACAATTGTTCAGGTACCGCGGCTGCGAGTCAATGCGTTCACTTAACTGAGCCCGAAAGGCCCCGATGAGAGATATTGACTGCTCATTGTATTCACCAGTCGGACGACAAGACAACATTTAAGAGCGACGGCCTTGCCACCTTTCTCAAATATAGACTTCCTCTCTGCTATTGAACGCCTGTCGGTGTCGCTACAAAAGCCAAACGTCCAAGTGTCAGGAAACTTTGATTTCTTTTCTCTAAATTAAGTGCTGGACAAAGTTCACTCGGTCTCACGGTACTCTCCCTGCGCCTGCGGGCGAGCCCTCTCCATGTCTGTTCTCTTGTCTTTTATTGCCTGTTTTTCTTGGATTGAAATGAGTCAGGGGGGCCTCGGCGTTGACTAATCGAGATGTATGCACTTGGCCAGGATTTTGGGTTCACTGGAAAAACTGTTTGATTACTCCCCCCTCAAGCCAGCAACACAAAATCTCGCCTTCCACAAGGTTAATATCCTTCCCCCTGGCCTCTGTTATACTCAAAGGGTTTTAATCACAGCCATGACTCTGCTTGCTCCGCCTTAACGCGCTGTGCTAAAGGTTACAGAGGGTTCTGATTGTCGCATTCCCCAGCACTAAATCTGGTTTTAATGTTATTGTTGTCCACCATATTGTCCATTGTAGCTTTATGAGAAAAAATATTACACCGATTTTTGACCGAGTCATGGTTATAGTAGCAGTTTGCAAACAGCACATTGACGCGATTGACGAAGATTAGTTAATAGAACCTGAGGGAAACCATTGTAGCACCACCTCGTTGGTCCAGCCTGGCCCTCGTTTCCTTTGTTTGATGACCAAATGATTAATATACACCCATTTTTGTTTAAGCTCCAATCTGGTATCGAGTAACGCCTTCAAAAAAGTACTGTTTTTATTTTACAAGCCAGTTTCCCAATTTGTCCGTCTGCCATTTGATACCTCACAGTTGGTTTACTGCACATTAACTCATCATTGGCTCCTTCTGAAAAACAACTTTCTTTTAGTGCTGGAGCTGTTCTGGTATGTTACGAGCCATGGAGCTAGTCTGAAAGAAAGTAATTGCTGAATCGAGCGTACCCAGATGGTGGCCATCTTCCTCTGACCCCTCAGTGGTCATACGTGCTGGCATAGTATTGCACAGCTGTGTTCTTCATTGAAATTCCTAAAGCACATTTCTTCCGATAGATATAAAACATTATATTTCCACTGTATCCTGAATAACCAGCAGGTGAAGGGGGGACGGGGTTAAGAGGGAAGCTATTTATTTGATATCCCATCAATCACTGCCAGATAAGAGCCAATGTTAACATTCCACCTATATTTAAAATTTGATCGGGTTATATATGATGTGATTGGAAGGACATGAATCAATTCTGAAATATCAGCGCACGTCATTTATTTAGGAGCGCGAGTAAAACATACCAAACCCGATCAGGCCTCGCTACACAAAGTTATTTCAAGACAAATGTGCGTTCAGAGCTCTTTAGCAGCGGGTCTGGCATGAAGAGGCTCACATACATTGCTGCTTTATTAAATTACAAAGTGAGCTGATTACATCCAGCATGTTTTACTGCAGGCTTTAATACATTCCTTCAAGATGTGTGCTAATATTTCAGAATTAAATTACACCATTTGAGCCGCCCGTCCCGAGCGTGATGTCAGTTCAGTCCAACCGCAGTGTTAATATGTTCCAGAGTGCTGCACATTTATATTTAGCCCTGCTTTTGTCTTCCTATTGTCAATAACCACTTAATGAAATACTCTCATCAATCAAATTCCTTAAGCTTCATCTACAGTGTTTTGATTTCTCTTCCTAATTTAAACCTCTGCAGCCCCAACCTACATTGAGGTGACATTCAAGCTGCTATTTATTTATTTATTTATTTATTTATTTAAATGCCGCATTTACTTTAAATTATCATATCCAATTCGAAACCACTTTTGAATAAACAGCTTTCTGTTCTGCTCCGATGCTGGTTGCATCTATACCTTTATGCAAGACGGCGCCCAAAATATACCCAAACCGTCTCATTATTGGCTTCCAATTCTCCTAAAACTGCAGCCAGCGTGCCAGACTGTATGCATCACAATAATAAGCAACCCACACGGTCACATTCCACCTTGAGTCAGCTTTAGCCAGGGGATCTGTCTGCACCGGCTGTGCTCTTCTGCAGCCTATAGCCTTTCTGAGGATTGCTTAGATGTGGAACACTGTTTTCTGCTGCAGTGCTCTCTCCCAGCCTCAGTCAAACGGAGGTTCAGGTGTTTAGCAGGTGTGGTGCGGGCGCATGTACCGATATCCTCGTTTCACTTGACAGAACTGCCTCATAGATCCTTGTTTACCCCATAAGTCATAGGGAGGGACACGAGCAGAGAAAATACAGAAGAAAGAAGACGAGGCTGCCTTTTGCAAAAAAAGAGAATCAACTACAAGTGCGATCTGAAGATATTTGAGTCTTAGCAGCCCAAACTTTTTCCATATTCTGTTAAATTACATATATCACATCACTGTATCTCCAGGGGGTTTTGGTTACGTATAACTTCAGATGCACATTACTCACATGCTTGACAGTAAGTCAGACGTCCTTGAAAAATGTGTTTTATGCTAAATTGCCTCCTGTGTTTTTGTTTGCACATACTGAAACACTCAGCCCGACGTGTTTTTGGTGGATATTCCTCACACTTCTAGGACATGTAATCGTGCCAGTTTTATAAGGCATCACTGCTTGCTGGACACATGACGTGTAATCATGGCTTTGGGTTAATATCACACTAATGCAGTTTAAGTGTTGGTAAAGGGCTGGTTTCCAAACTGCGATTCATTAGCAAGTGCAAAATACACACTTTATGCCGATACTGTGCTCTCACTTTCTGGTCTGACACTCGGGCGCTTATTTTGGTCTCACCGTTCCATTGCGTCTAATCCAAGATTCCCAAAGATGTGCTAATTAAAGAGGGGAAATCAGATCAGATCTCATCAGCAGGTAAAAATAGGTAAAAAACATTTCTATATATTTACTAGGGACTCTTCATGAGACCAGTTGGTTGTAGAGACACAACTAAATGTAGAAAAATACAAGAAATGACTCCAAATAAGTAGAGAGAAGTTCCCTAAACTGAACTCTACAAATCTGCCCGACTTGAAAGCATCTGCACGTTTGCACAGTAAAGTTGATTTACCAGATTGTAATAATGTCTAATATTTTTAAATGCACTCCTGTTACAGATGTATTTTTAGACCATTTCTGAGCATTTGCCCCGGAGCCACAGCGGCTCCATCAGTACAAACAACTCCCCGGCATCTATAAACATCAAATAACTGTCACTGAAAAATCAACATTTATTGTGCATACAGGCCCGTGTTTGTGTCTTGCATTAGGACTTTGAAGTGCTCCTCTCAGACTGTTAAGGAGATCAGTCAGGGTGCTGCATACAAAGCACCCACTAGAGGAAACACTCAGCCTGATTTATGGCTTTGAAACTTTTTTTTAATTGTTGTTTTTACTGGCTGATTTGATTACGATGACATTATCAATCATCTGCTGGAATCTTTGTGGGTTTACAGTATGATTTTGTGGAGCTGCTGGACGGCAGCCGGCTGATCGCCAAAGAGCACCGGACGCCCAGCGAACTGGATCATCCCGTCCTCGTCCACCAGGCCGGGTTCATCCAGTACCTGGACTCAGGGGTGTGGCACTTGGCGTTTTATAACGACGGCCGCAACGTGGAGGCAGTGTCCTACAACACCATCATCCAGGGTACTCAGATGCACATCTGCATTTAACAAGCGGGGCGGAATTGACGTGTAATAACATGTTTGGAGGAATTTAACAGCTGCGACTGTTTGAGATAAAGGGAATTAGAATTAAGCTACTATACAAATAAGCTAGGCTTTCAGAAGTTTTAGCCACAGGCAGGCAGATCTGGCTTTTATTGGTAATGGATTTGTGTCCTCAACATGATAATACAACACTATGTACAATATTGATCTCTCCCAGCTAACAACTACAGTTTTCTCAGGCCTGTGAAATTTCCTTGTGGGTTTGGAAGGTGGGGAAAGAAAAAAAACTCTTAAGGCAAGATAAAGTTTAGATTTTTCTTTTTCCAGTGGGAGTTTCATTGATCTGACCATACAAATACAAAGATATTGACAGCTGAGAGAGGAGGAAAAAGAAAAAAAAATTGCCAGGGTCCCAAAGCTTGCTCCAATACATTCCAGAGTAATAACAAATATATCTGCCCCCTTAACACCGATCAAAATGAACGGCCTAGTCTTTTGGGGTGCCCTTCATGAGCAATGGTCTGTTGAATGAACACAAGATCTGTCTGTAGGATATGTCAGATTAACTTCAACTCAGAGAGGATTTGAGCTGTAAACACTCAGGAGATTGCATTGCTTGTGTGGGCATGATCAGTCATTCAAGAGGACGGGGAGCCGAGGAGACAGGAGAAAGAGAAAGCGTGTCAAGGCAATTGAATTATTTGTGGAATTATTTCGTGCAATATAAAATTCCTGTTCCTTTTGCTTACCATGCTTAGATGGGGACAGTTGGAGTGTAGTATACATGTTACGGAGGCTTACATCTCAGTGGAACACGGATGAAAAGCTTTAAATGCGTGCCACGTGTGATATGAGCACTGCAGATAAGCCCCACGCTGACAGAGAATGCATGGAGAAAAAGATTAGTTACTATCTTAGTTGCCTTACAATATTGCATAAAACGTTCAGATTCCCTTGTAATATGACAGCCTGATGAGTTATTAATAATTAATCCGCTGCCTTATCCGCAGACTCTGTCACCGAGTGCACACACAACTGCTATGGGAACGGCGAGTGCGTAGCTGGATCCTGCCACTGCTTTCCAGGATTCATCGGGCCATACTGTTCCAGAGGTAATGATTAAGCCTGCGTGATGGTGTTATTCTGTCCATTCACAATAAGATCTCCAACATTCTTTCACACCACCCTGCCTGGTCCATCTTAGCGCACTGCAATCCCATAATAGAGTATGTGTTGAAAATGTAAAAATAATATGGATACTGTACATTTATTTCTGCATTGGGTCTGGGGTTTTGACTCTTAATATCATTATTTGGGGACTTGACTTGTGTGTGCTTGTTGGTTTCTAAGAAAATAGGGATTTGATTTAGTATTCATGGATTTTTAAATGAATTTTTGCATGAATACTAGATTCATCTATCATTTACTCTGTTCAAACTGAAGGAACTGTCTCCAAGTTTCTTGAAAATATATGAAATTTGGCTTTAAAATCGCTCACTATAATGTTGGATGTGTCTATAAGCAGATTTATGTTCCTGGTAAAGTTAATTTTACAGATGGGGCAACTGGGGGTAATTTCACTTTTTGCTATATTCACTTCTACTGAGATGTTTTAATCTGCTTTTCTTTCGCAAGGCTCCTCACATTAGATGAATGGTTGAACCCGAGTCTGTCAATTTTGAGCTTAATGGAGTTTTTGTAAAAGGAGGTTTTGAAAAGAACTGGTCACAGCGGTCAAATGTTGGAAACAGACGGCAGCCTCACTACGCGTCTGCTCACAATGAGGAAACTCCACATGATTTACACACAAGCGGAGGCGCGGGAGCAGAGGAGGTGCTTGTTGCTTTGCGGATCAATGATTTTGTATTGTAAATTGTCAGACACATCAGCGAGTTCCACATCCAACCGCATAGCAAATATCTTCAGCTGCCTTTGTTGACGTGTCAAAACTCGGCTGCATAATATTGCAACTGTCAGAAAACGGGCTCCGAAGAGCGTTATCTTAGTCCAGGCGCGCTCGTAATGACACTTGAGATTGGCATCTTTCATCAGTGCGAGCGCGTCTCCACTAACTAGACACAAACACTTACCATAAACCTATATAAAATAAAAAAAATATGTTTTTCTTGAGAAAAGTGACAGTGAGGCTCCTTTCGTTTCCTTGGCAGGTGCCGTGATTTAAAATGCCAATATTTGTAACTTTATTCCACCCACTCCATGCTTCTAAAGGCATAAAATCCTTACTAAAATCCTCGATAACCAATCTTTTACTAAAGCCTACCCAGAAAATGAGCCTTATGAAATCACTAAATTACCTGAAGTTCCAATGATAATTCCTGAGTTCACATCACCAATTCTTTAATAAAGTCATAGAATAATCCGGTTTGTCCCCTGTCCTTTAATATTCTCACCGCTACAACAGGAAGTCTTAGTCACTCATTCAGATTGTGAAGTCCGACACCATTTTCACCTGCCATAACTGACTTAATCCTGTCTAAAGAGGTTAAGTGTTGCCCTAAACTCTGGAAAATACCTTTATTATGTGCGTCGATGAGCTGCAAACGTCTAACTCTTCCCTCAGCCGCCTGTCCCGTCCTGTGCACCGGTAATGGCCAATACACCAGGGGGCGCTGTCAGTGCTACAGCGGCTGGAAGGGCACCGAATGTGACGTTCCTGCCTCCCAGTGCATCGATCCTCAGTGCGGTGGGCACGGGCTGTGCGTGACGGGGAACTGTGTCTGCAACACAGGCCACAAAGGACCCAACTGTGAGCAAGGTAAATGAATGGAAGAAGAAAAGCAGGGCTTCCTATTGAACCTGATGCTGCGAGGTGCAGCATATTAGTGTGTGACACTCCCTGGGAATTGACACAGCCCATTGGTGAAACAATCGGCGTTTTCGACTCCACCGAGCAGATAATGCTCTGGATGTTGTTATTGATACTGTGTGTATAAATTAACTGGGTCTTACTGTTTGGCCACATGAGGGTGCGGGCTGGAACAGATTGCGCTGTGCGCGGTGATGCAGTCACCTATTGGATTGCTGCACAGCTGAAGACACCTGTTTAAATCGATCAGTCAATGGCATCTGTTCTTCCGCTTATTGAGAGAGAAGGAGCTTTTTCTTCTTTTGTGTCCGCCTCCCCCCACCCTCCCTTTTTACTTCACTACATTTAACTTTATTGATCTCCGTGCAGACAAAAGACAATTATCAGCTCAGATTTACATGTGCGGTTGACCTTACATGTAAAGGGCTATTGAGTTAACTAAATGAATACACTGTGCTGCTTCTTTAGAGTAAAGCATGATGGGAAGGAAAAGGTAGGCGAAGGGGGAAGGGCGGCGTTTCGGTTGTTCCAGGCACGCTTGTGAGGGCCGTTGTTGAGAAATTGATTCGGGCGAACGCCAATATCAATATCCTGGGGGAACATATGCAGCATAGATATGGAAATGTATGTTGTAATCTGCTTCAGCACAAAACATTGCTGCAAATTAGGCCTCGTTAGTAATGGGATGATCATGTTGGCTGTAATTGCCAATTATTAACTGAGATCAGCAAGTTGATCTGCAAATTGTTAATAGTAATTGATTATGTCTGTCTAGACACTAATTGTGCTCAATTCCCTTGTGCCTATAATAGAGTGTAATTATGCTGTCAGTATATTGGGATCACCCTATAATAAAGAAGAAAGGAGCTGTTAAATTCAGGCTACAGAAGGACTACCAGTCAACTTTAAACCATGCAATATTCATCTGTGGCGTACTGACACTGAAAAGGGTCCTTCTTGGAAGGTTCCACTTGTAGCAGGACATAAATGAGGTGGTTGGATCGCTTGTCTGGAGGTAACGTCGCTTCTGTCCCTTCAGTGGACTGTCTGGACCCGATGTGCTCTGGCCATGGAACCTGTCACCACGGCGAGTGCCACTGTAACCCCGGCTGGGGAGGGATCAGCTGCGACATCCTGAAGAGCACTTGTCCGGAGCAGTGCTCCAGTCACGGCACCTTCAACACGGACGCGGGAGTCTGCATCTGCGAGGCCAACTGGACGGGTGCTGACTGCTCCATAGGTCAGAACCCGTTTTATTGATTTATCTTTGCCCTTTTTTTATCAATGAAAAAATGTACAGTAGCACATTTAATCTTGGACCACAACTCATTTACCTTTTTATATGAAAGTGTTTGATGAAATGTTACAGAAAACATATAGACATTTAAGGAGTTAACACAATTAGCTGCATGTAGCTTCTTTTTTAGCATTTTGATCCTTGGCTTTTTCATTGACACTGACACCATCAGTAAATCCGCCAAAGTTGGGAGATTTTTAAAGTGACATTAATATTAATCCGCTCAGATTCATTATCTGCAGGGTATTTTCCACCATTTTTCCTATTATTTTTCATTAGTGCCATTCTTGTGTGGAGTTTCTAACACTTGGCGCCCCTCGCTGTGCACAGACACCACGTGTCGACAACAGCAGATGTGTGTGCTATTATTAGAAATCTGTCTTATGTAAATGGCGTCTCCTTTAGTTTTCAGCTTTGAGGTCCTATAAACTTCATGCACTTATAAAACACATGCTTTTATCAGGCAAAACCTCATTTGCCAAATTCTGTTATTCATCCCGAGGAATCACAGTCGGTGTGTTCACACACTGATTGTGACTTGATTATGATCATAGTTCTAGAAATCCTAAAATTAAATGTGTTTTTTTTAATGTTACAGCCTATGGGTGTGATCAAAACCCGTAAAAAACTTTGTAATGACCACTAACATGTGCTGGTTGGAAGTGACCATATGTCAGTAACACATATCGGCTCCATGCATTACACGCGTGTGTCCAACCATATGCTCTTTCTCTGTGAGCTGAGCACAATCGTGTGTGTTCACAAAGCGGCTATGAACTTTTTCCAAAAGATACGGGCGGGGGCGGCTTTGGAGCGTCTTTTTTCCCCCTCCTCCTACAAAGAAAGGATGATGCTGTGGAGTTCATGCGCTCTGCTCAGAGGCAGAGCTTCTTTATTTGTTACCTGCTCTCTGTATTCAGAGAGTTTGCCTCCCGACACAGGTAGGTGACAGGTTAGTTCAAAGGCCGGCCCTTCCCATCTGTTATCGCTGCTGCTTTGCCCCAGCAGAATAGACTCAATCTCTTTGTACTAAACCCAGAGAGAAACCTGGCGGCCATATTGAGTCAAGCAATTAAAAGAAGAACGTGCGATTTTCTTTTGTTGGAGCGAAAGGCTGCCGGCCGGATTTGTCTTGGCCGAGGATCAGTTAAAGTGCTAAAGGTTGCCGGGCGGCCCGTATGAAAAGATAGGTGGCGTAATTACCATTTGAAGATGTACATTATACATCAGTGGTGCTTCGGGGAATGAAGTGTTTTGATGAACAGCCTGGGATTGTTCTCTGCTCTTATTTTCAAAAATTGACTGCTTGTAAGTTTTTAGTTTTTCAGTAGTATATTGAACTAATAAAACACACACATTAGCTGCTGGTCGGGGAGGAAGAGGAAGAACTCCCAGTCGCCCCCGAATCCTCTGAAATCCTGTGGATCTGTGTGTTTTGCTCACTCTCGCTTCTGTTTTCCATAACATGGCAAATCCAGCACGTTCTCCTGTAACCGAGGTTGAGGTCGCATGAAGTTCTACCGGAGTGCACACCCTCGTTTCACGCATGGGTAGCTCTCGGGAAGATCTTCTGTGGCTACTCGAGATTCTTTTCCTGAGAAAATGGACGCATTCGTACTCCTCTGCTAAGAAATGGCCGCCTGTTTTCTATTGGACCTTTTATTACCAGCCCTCAGGCTGAGAGGCCCAAACCTCTGGATTTTTTTCTGCTTTAATAAAGGTCACATTAGTACAACAGTGGATGAAACATTAATAATATTGCCAGGTTTCTCCTGGTTTGAACCCAAGGAGAGCGAAGCAAATTGGAGACATCCGCTCTTCCGGCTGTTGGCTGCATTTAATTCTGTGGATATGAGCAATTGTATAACCAGCCACAGGTTCTGTCCAGTCACTTTGTCACAGTGGAAGTCATCTCGGCAATATCAATAATATAGCTGTTGAGATTAGCCAAGGTAAAGTCCACAGTTGAAGAGGTAACTCGTGTAGGTGGTCAGCAGATCACTTCGTAATTAATGCCACGATTCTTCTTCAATTAAATAAACTTTAATTACCAACAGGGTAGTATGGATCGACCGCCCACAACCTCCATCCCGCTGGAGTCAGGGGCATGTTAAAGGCAGATAAACACTTTTGCACTAATGAAAAATTGATTGCATAGATTGTATGGGAAGGAGGTATCCCTTTGGAATTAAATGACTCCTCTCCGGAGGCACACTTAATATTCTATAGTGTCGGCTCAACTTAATCAGAACCATCCAAGGTCTCTCAATCGAAGAAAAACTCTAATCAGAGAGCTGGAAACAGACAACTACAAAAAAAAAAATCACCAGTGAAGACGACTGCGGATAAATTACCTTGGGAAAAAAACAAAAATGCACATGACTCCCTTGAGTAGATATCAAATCCAGGTCTTGCTACATGCTGTATGATGAGTTAAGCTAATTATAACACTTTCCTTCCAGTAGGTTTTCAAGTGTCAAACTTTTGGGGTAAGCGGCAAAATAAATTTCTCGGCGCGTCTCGTCACTTAAGATTTGAGAACATACTTGAGCTGCGTTGCTAAAGCACACTGACAGCTATTGTCACAAAGGAAGGCTCCGCTGCTCTCACGCTCCTAAGCTCTTGGTTTCAGTAAATGAACATTTCTTATTCCCTCACTAGAGTAGCCACAGCTTGTTGAGCATCCGCCTGGCACAGACTTGGTTTACCACCCATGGAGTCAATCTTTTGAGTTTTACTTTCCCGAAGATAACACGGATTTCCAACAGCTGCTCCGCTGCTTCTGTGGGTGTTGGGAAAAAACGTGTTGATCTCCGATTCTCGTTTATGCAAATGAACTTTTAGAATGTGCCGGACTTGAAAAGATTTAGTTTCAGAGATCTGCAAACTTTCTTGCTCATAGAGATTTGTTAATGGGGACCCCTGGACTCCTCCAGACCTGCGAACCCACCCCAGTATCTGATAAATACCAAGCTAAGGAGCTGCTGAAAGGATGGCGATGACCAGCTCCGCTGTCTCGTATTCCACTCTAATCATCAAGAGGATGCTGGATTCTGTTTTTCTGCTATTCCAAATAGAGGGGAAAAAAAGTCTGCCGCGCTGATTTCATCCAGTTTTTGTGAAGAAAACCCCCACGAGGAAGAGGCTCATTCCAGCTTCATTCTCTATAATAAAACAATAATACAGCAGGCGCTCTCGTACCTGAGGCGAAGCTGCTCCGCCGATGATCTGGGCAGCATTTCTGATTCACCTGTCAGTCGAGGTGGAATGTTGATGTGTCTGAACCTTCTCCTCTCTCACGCTCTGCAAAACAGGAGCGTAAATAAACTTAAGGCTTTAGCATTTTTCTGTAAATGGCCATGGCTCATATGCTAAGTGATTTAAAGATCCCAACAGTGGAGGTCACTAAAATATCCTTCTAAATATTTTAGTGATATCCCACTAAATTCAGAAGTAAATGGTGCACGTGCACACACACACACACACCTTACCTCCTACACAGAACCTTAGGAAAGATTTTCTTAATATTAAAGGAAAAGTTGTCAGGATATTATTGTTTGATTAAATCGGATGTGTTGTTATTTTCTATGTTTTCTCAGTGTATTAAAGCGAACCAGCGATTATTTCTAACCAACTGACACTGGAGAGGGAAACTTATTTTTTCTATTATAGTACTTTTCAATTTTTTCTTTTGTGGGGCTGCCACTCTTTGGCCAGTACATCCCCATGAATTATTGAATGGATGTCATGCTATGCACCAGTGGTGCTGCCATGGAGTGCTTTTGAAACAGGGCCTTAAATATTAAAATAGATTTTTTTTTTAGCATTTCCCCCTTTTTTTATCAATTATTGCCAAATAAAAATTGATTCTGGGGACTGAGAAAAGCTGTCCATCTTATTATTGTTCAACAACCATTGTTTTTTTGTCCCTGAATTGGTTTATTTCAGCTTAGATAGAGATATTAACAGAAGAAGAAAAAAAAGATACCATATTGCTGAAAGCTCAGCCTGCAGCTGGAAATGTGTTAATGTGTATTCTCAAATATTATCTTTAATATGATTTAATAAAAATCACAGCAATTTGACACTTAACAAGCTGCTGTGAGAGGAGAGGTAGATGCATCAGCACAGTACAAAGCGACTGCAGGGCAGAAAGACTAAAGCAGAAGTGACACGTCTCCCCGGCTTTTCTCTGACAACAGAGGTATGCGTGGTGGACTGCGGTCCCCACGGATCCTGCATCGGTGGTGTGTGTCAGTGCGAGGAAGGCTGGACAGGACCAGAATGTGAGCAGAGGGACTGTCACCCACGCTGCATCGACCACGGCGTCTGCCGAGAGGGCAAGTGTGACTGCCATCAGGGCTGGACGGGCGAACACTGCACCATCGGTGAGTACGCCCACAGAAGGCTGAATGTCAAGGCATGTCGGTGACGAGTGTTTGATATTTGCATGTTTGGCTCCTGGAAATCAGGGCTTCCAGCTTTGTGATGGGATCTCCGTCTGTCTGCCACTGTCAGAATTCGTCTTTTGCAGAATTTTCGGTTTTAACTCGTTTTAAATTTGCCGGTTAGAAGGTGCAGTGCATGAAAAAATTAAAAGGGAAGACAAGAAGACACAATCTCAATGCTATTTATGCATTTTCTCATTTGAATTAACAAGTAAATGATTATATCTTGAACAATAACACGTTTTTAGGAGTTTTAGCATCCTTGGCAATGTTGAAAACTACACTGATGTAACAATTCCTCCCAATAAAAGGAGCAAGTCTGACAATAACACCCACAAATGTGTCTAGGCTATAAGAATAAGGTGGAAATAATTTAGGCATCAACCTTGGTTTGAACAAAATCAAACAAATCAACATCAATTTAATATCTGTTCGTTTATTTGAATAAGAAAACTATCGTGACGTGAGTGGATCAGCCCGCTTCTCTGCTTCTTTGATATTGTTCCCTTTGCATCTCTCTTCAATCCACTTTTTTGCATTTAGTTCTGCTCTCCTCCGTTGGATGTTTCATCATTTAGACTGCTGAAGTGATGCTCCTCTATTAGTGAGTCAAGGGCAGGTATTTGGGGAGCTGAACAGCCATGGCTAGTGCCTCTTTGGAATATCATTTTTTCTGAAATGGCAGTGCTTCACTGAGCATTAATGAGGATAATGACTTCTGAGATGTCACTTTGAATTGACCTTTAGCTTAAACTTCCTTGACATCTTAGCCCTGGTCAGAGGTCCTGCAGTTAATCCCTGACACGCCGCGTCAAACACCAATCCCCCAAGTGTCATCCTCGGCCTCTCAATGATGACATTTTCCCTGTGAAACACAGATCCGCTCCTCAAAACTCTTCTCAACCTGAATTATCTGATTTTTTTTTTTCCACAAGTATTCCAGTTCCATCAGGAATCCACAGCGCGGATCTGATTCGCTGGGGAAGGAGTGGCGCTGGAGTGTTGCCCGAGGGGTCACATTCTTGGGCTTATTAATCCTTTCATCCTCAGGGCAGACTGAGCACCACCTGAGGCTCCCAGAAGGAATGTTACTTGGATGCAGGAAGCCTGAATAGGCAGCGAGTTACCTTTTCTCGGAAAAGCAGGAGCTTATTTTGTCTTCCAAACCCTCAATGACTACCGTGCGCTCAAAGCACTTTTTAATCACATTACACGGCCGGCGCTTGAATGGAGGACTTCCTTGGCCATTCCTTTGTCACAAAACCATCTAGATCCTGTTTTATATGCAAGGCTTAACCTATTGTGGGCGCATTTTCAGCGTTGCAGTTTACCACTAAGGTGTTTTTGATTCGCCGTAGTACACGGCCGCTCTCTTGCTCAAATCGCTGGAGTGGAAATGACGGCAGAATTGAATTGAGGGCCGGTGTTCAGTGTGTTGCCTCGCGGTGCGTTCACATTACATAGAGGGTAGGAAAGCGTGCTTCCTGACAAGCAGACGGTAAAATGTTTGGATGGAGACAGGAGCAGAGTTAACAGTGAGATATCGTCTTTGTGCCGCCGTGCAAGAGTGAAGCAGACGTGCAGGCTTTACAATGAATGTTTCATTTCAAGATGTTGATTTAATTTATGCTTGGGTAATTATGATATAATTACACTCGTAATGTAAAAGCGAAAACCTCTATCGTTCCAAGCTTTTTTTCTCATTTCCCCCCTGTTATGAGAGTAACTATTAACTGTTAATACCCTGGCTCTGAGCTTCTGTCTCCGTCGCAGCACTCACCCACTTAATATTAACATTTTTTGCCTAACTCCTACTTCTCCGTTTTGTGTCTGTTTGCCCGTCTGCCTTCCTATCTGTCTCCTTCTTGGCTTACACGTATAGCCCTGGATTCTAGAGTATCAGGTAACAAAACACTTTTCACCTCATTTATAATCTTCATGCAATGTCTTTTTTTTTCCACATGATCCAGCTGAACACTTTTTTGCTCTTTAAAATGTAAAAAAAAAGAAAAAGAAAGACCAACCTGAGCTTCCAGTTATAATATCCTTTCACTGAACGACTGATTTACATGCATAGTCAGGATATTGAAATTAGGGCAAGAAGCTAAGATGTGACAAAGGTTACAGTATTCTTGGGGAAAAACTTGCAGGTTTTTTTCTTTATTTCCATATTTTTAAACCTAGTTGGCAGGTACGTCAGCTTTATGCCAGCGATCCTTTCCAGGTTTTTTTGTGCTCCCATTAAATTACAATAAGTAAATGTGTTTGTCAGTCTCAGCTCTTTGCCACAGTAGAGATAAGTAATTTTCTTTTCCAAATGTTTCCCTTTCCTCGGTTGTGTAATAGGAGCAGTCAAGATAGGATATAAAGGTAAATTGAACCGCTACACCCCCCCCCAAGGGAGATTGTCATGAACAATCCCTCCCTATTCTTTGTCTTTCCTAGCACGGCGTATATACACCTGTTCTATGTCCGAGTCGATCATAATGTTCCTGCTGTGATCCCGCTCCCACCCCCCCACCCCCGATATGTCCCCTCACATCCTGTCCGTCTTAACTAGTATCACACAGCCCCCACGGTCCCCTCTCCTCCCCCACTGTCTTAATTCCCTGTGTCTGCCAGATTAAACGCCCCAGACCGGTGTGGTTTAGTCATGTTTCCAGCTCCCTGTTTACACCTACACCCCCCCCCCCCCACCACCACCACCCCACCCCCCACCTCCTCCACACACACTAGCAGGAATGTGATATGGCAACAAATGTTCTGTTTCTTTATATATTCCCAGACTCTAGATCCTTCCTCCCCGCACCTCATCCTCCTATTTACGTGTAAACTTCCTTCTCCCTTTGACGTGGCCGTTACTTCACATGAGTGTTTCTGAGGCCATTTGCACTTTCATTAGCTTTCAGGCAGCCGCAACCATCTCCTCAGAATTGGCAGTATTTTTTTTTATTTTTTATTTTTTGATGAATTCGCTTAAATGGGAATTTTGTGCTGCAATCGACAAAGACAAAAACACCACATTGTGAATTTGCCTTCGGAGCTTAATTGAGTCCAAACTTGATTTGAAAATATCCAAAATGGTGCAGCAGCATCGTCTCTAGTGGTCCCAAAGTCCTGGTTCCCTATTCAGAGCGTGCGATTGATGCCGGTCGGCAAGGTGAGATGGTTACGGGTGGAGGACGAGAGGGTGAGTTCAAGGAGACCCTGGACATAATGAAGGATTACTGCACTTTGCCCTGCAACCTGGCCACTGGGAGGGCTCCGGTGGCACTCAGATGGGGGGGGGGGTATGTCCCGATTGTCCAGAAACAGTAACTCATCTCTGCATCCGTAGCAATTAGACACCGTCTGAGTCCGTGAGGTCGGCGGTTCAACTCCTTAGCCTCTTTTCCGACTGCCGGCATCTGAGTCCTGCTGATTCCCACACACGCCACATTAAATCCCTTTAAAAAGTCCACGTCAGGCATCAGAATATCGATCGTATGAGGTTACGAAGAGGCCAACTGATTCTGAAATGCTATAAATGAATAATAAATAAACATTTCAAAGAGGCTTATATTCTGTAGATTCAAAGGTTCTTAAATATTGTCATCCTGAGCAGCCATGTTGTACAGTTTGGGAACCACCGGGCGACAGAGGCAGTTTCCATCAGAATTTGATGCACTTTAATTCTTCACATTTCCTTCTGTGGTGCAGCTAAAGATGCTCCTGAAACTCATGTGAAATGACGGCCACTCCTCACGCCCTTATCCAACATCTCCAGTCCTGTCAGAGGTGTATTGTTCTGTATGTTCACTCGATGCTGTCTTTTATCATTTTTTTTGTCCCTCACTCCCCCCCCTCCCTGTCCACTCTAAACACCCCCCCCCCCCTCATTCCCTTCTTCCCTTCCCTCCTTGCAATCTTGTCTTCACACCCTCCTCCTCCAGATTTTCTTCCTATTACCTTCTGACATGCGCGTGATATGTTGACAGATGGCTGCCCCGGGCTGTGCAACAACAACGGGAGGTGTGTTCTGGATCAGAACGTGTGGCACTGCGTTTGCCAGTCAGGATGGAGAGGTCTGGGCTGCGACGTGGCCACCGAAATGCTGTGCTCAGATGGCAAAGATAACGAGGGAGGTAGGAAGAAGAAAACGCCTTGTACAAATAGCCTCTTAACTTCAGCTGGCGTGCACGTCTCTGATTGTGCTAAATTAGCTTTGATGTGGCCCCTCGGTGACGGCGCCAACAAACAAAACAAATCAATCATACATAAAACATCACTGGAATATGGAAATGCTGCAGCAGAGGAGTTTGTTAAGCAGCATGCCTTAAAATATACAGTCGATCAGTTATGAGGAGTCGTTGAGACTGAGCGCGCCGGTGCTAATAAACGGCTTCCTGACCCGAACGATGAGCCCAGAACTTTAAATGTTCAGAATGGGCGACACACTTTGGCACTTTGGTGTCATCTGGGAACCTCTGCTGTCGCTTTAATGAACTTGGATGACACTGGGAGTCATCAGCTCAGCACAAGAATGGAGGCGTTCACGCTTCTCCCTAATGAAATCCAAGTCAGCACAGCCTCTCCCTCTTTGTCCGCATCCTCCCTCCTGCTTTTCCAGACGGGCTGGTCGACTGCATGGACCCAGACTGCTGCGCTCAAATCTCCTGCCAGGGTCAGACCTACTGTCGCGGATCGCCCGACCCCATCGCCGTCGCCGGCCAGAGTCAGAGTTCAGCCGTCCAGACCTCGTCCAGGAGCTTTTACGACCGCATCAGCTTCTTGATTGGCCCCAGCGGCAGTCATGTGGTACCCTGGGATAACATCTTTAACAGCAGGTAAGCCGCTTAATGAATCGCTGACAGCTCTTTAATTATTTGGATCACGTTAGCTGTGCGCTGTCACAGATCCAGTTGGGAGAGACACCTGTGTTTGTGAAGCCACTCATAGACGTCAAAGAGTTCCACGTCTCTGTGTCTTTGCAGTAACAATGACAAGTGTGTTTACAGCTGCGTCGCCTCCGCATTCATTTACTCTGTAACAGTCGACAAGACGCTCGAGAATGATCTTGTTCTTGATTAGACCCCATGCCTGTAAAAACAGAGGGACTCAATTTCCAACACATGAGGAAATTGTTTTACTTTTCCATCAGAAACCTCGTGTTTAGCTGAATGGTAGTGTTTTTAGCTATCTAAATCTGTTAAGCTCTCCTCTTACTGTCTTCCCCACCCATCTCCTCCTCACTCCCTTCTTCATCAGCACCATCTGCAGGAATGTCCCCCCCCCCTCTCCCATAGGAGCCTGGCCCTGCTCAAGGTTTCCTCCTGTTAAGAGCTTTTTCTGCCACTGGTGCTTGATTGTGGGTCGGACTGTGGGTGTCTGTGAACGACCTAGAGACAATTTAAAATGGAATAGATACTATACTAATAATTGAAAATGAGCTCAACATGGGGACAAAAGGAATTTTTTTTGCTTGGCTAATTCCAGCACGTCCCCACAACGTCTCCGCCAGCACCACCAGCAGGTCGGCGGATTTACGGTGCATCATCCTTGTGAAAAAAAAAACCATGCTGCACATAGTTATTTTCCCCTTAAGATGGTTTTTAATAACTTCATCCCTTAACGGTCCATCTTTTGTCTACTGCTTTGCTTTGTAATTAAAAAAAGCAGGCGTCAGCACGCGCTCTCCTTTATGCGCCAATTAGCAGATGTTAAAACGCTAATCTGTGCTTGTGAACATGGTAAATATTATGCGGCAGCTTGTGGCCATATGCTGATGTTAGCTCCGAGGACTACCACGTGTAAAGTACAGCCTGGCCGGCATGGCTGTCGGCGTTTCATTTTGTTTTAATTTCTTCTATTTCCACTTGCGAGCACGTGCGCCGAGCACCGACGGAGGCCGCGGTGTTCGAAGACGGTTCTACTTTAACGGTCAGGAATGAAACTGGGGGGCGCTTCTTTATTTCCTGAATAAACGGCTGAATACTTCCTGCAGTTCTGAAAGTTTTACAGGGATTATTCAAGGTACAAATAAAGAATAAACTGATGAAAAAAAAGTTCAATATCAAAGCAGCAAATACCTTGAGTGAAACAACAATGACTGCTGGGTGACATCAATGCCTGAAGTGTCAGGTAAATATATATATTATTTTTCTTTTAGGAAAACAACCCCCTCTGCACCCCTCCACATTTTGAGCTGGTTCTTGCGACTGACAGAGAGGAAAACTGATTGCTGACTGTGTGCAGTGGGCTTTGGGAATATTTCCTCCACTAGTTTTACGTAATCCTTATGTAAATAGCACACTTTACTGAAAGTATAGAATGAAGAGCCCCCCTCCCCAACCCCCAGCTGAGTTCTCAGTAATCCTCAACCTCATTGTCTCCAGCTTACTGTCGATTTCATGTCTGGCGCTAGCATTAGTCCTGCTCAAAACACTCATTTGCCCTTTTTTTCCCTGCTTGCAGAAGTTCCAGTTGTAGAGTCGGCGACAGGCTGGTGATTTTGTTTTGTTCTTAAGAATCAAACGATGGCTATTTTTTACAGTGTATTGTTGGGATCGCATGAAAATGTAAGCGAATAATTTTGAAGGATAATATAATCCTGCAGTGGAAGTGGTTATTTGCAGACGCGTATATTTAAACATTCATTTGAGCCTATAAGTTGAATAATTTATCGCCAGCCTTGCGTAGCTGATAAAAAGAGTTCTGAATGATCGGAACAAAGCTGGAGCAGCTCGGAGAGTTCCAAAAGCAACAATGACAGTGGCGCGTCTTCATCTGATGTCTGAAGGCTCAAAGACGGGGAAACCAAGGTCATTATTCCTGCTTTTCCTTCAAGAAGCTGTTGCATGAGCCCCGGGAAAAGGGACCGGATTTCAGCGTGTGGTCGGGTTTCACAGCTCAGCAGTGAACTCGTCACCAGTATAGCGTGTGGAATAAAACATGTGTTGTGAGTAAGTGTCGTTTCCGCCCCATACACGTCTCCCAGTCGTATCGTATGTCCTCGCGCGATCCTCCCATCGGGCCTTGGGACGGCTTTCTTCTGGCCTGCGCGAGACAATGACCGATAAGAATGCATGAATGAAATGATTAATTTCTGGTGTTTCAGCAGGTGGTGAGACTGGCGCGTTTGTTTGGGGGGTTTCTCAGCATCTGTCTGCCTGTGAAAAGATTAATAGAGACACGGGGAAGAAAGAGTGAACCCTCACCACGGGCTCTTAAGTGGCCCCCGTTCCCTGAGCCGCCAAATAAAGGATGGGAGATGAGTTTTAGGAGGGGTCGGAGGGAGGAGTGAACCTGATGATCATCTTATGTGTAATGATGGGGAGAGAAGGTGGGGGGGGTGATTAAATGTTGATGAAAATGCCTTTTTGCCTTCAAACAAAGTGCATCACATGAGGCAGAATCTGTTCCTGACGAGCCTGCAGTCGTGTTCACTAGTGACAGCAGATATCTGTGGCTTTAATCAGGTATAAATCTCCACTGTATGTGATATATGGAGCTATGTATGTATGTATGGAGGTGTGCCAAAATCACTGTTTCCAGGTGAAGGTTGCAGACGGCACTGGGGGTCTCTCTCTTATTTTTTTTTACTAGAAGCAAATCCATTTGCCAGCAGGAACAATCTGGTGGTTGGGGAGGGGGGCGAAGTGAAAATGTAATGCTCTCTTGTGCTATACTTATGACCACAGAGAAGGCCTTAAGTGAAGCATTAACCTCCTCCGCCCGTGCTGCCTCCACTGCTCTTTGACCAGCGGTGGGCGAGGGGCTATAATGCAGCCACCAGGTGTGGATGAATTCAAAAAAGAAAAAAAAAAACTGTTTCCAAGAAAACCTTTCCTTTTAAAAGAATCCCTCCCGCAATTATTTTTTTAAAGGGGGAGAATTCTGAAACCCCTGTAGCCTTTAGTCTGACAAACACATTTGGACCATTCGCTTTATTTTTCTTTGCTCCTCCGGTGATTCGTTTTTTGTAGCCTTTCCCCCCCAAAAAAACTGTTATGTTTTTTATTTCTTTCATAAATGTTTGCCTGCAGCTTTGCATTTTGTTGCTCAGAGTTGCCATAAAGTGCCTCTCGACACATCAGCCGCTGAGCTCTGCGGCTTTGCTCGCATCAGGAGGATTTGGGTAACGGTGCTAAAGAGCCCGTTCTAACCTCCCCCTTTGTTGCTTTATGATCCTTCATCACAAGTTGCGGCACAGACGTTTATCATGCCGGCGTGGATGACAAGTCTGATGACAGTGGCACCGCTTGGCGCTGGCGGTGCAAGAATATTGGTCCTTGGATCGCAGCCTCGTGGAAGAACAATTCGCCGAAGACGGAGTGACACCGATGCTGTGAACAGCTCACTCGTCTCCTTTTGTGTCTTTACCGATCATTGTGCTCTGATGAGACCATTTGTTGTGTGTTTCGGGAGTTTTCCGCCTTTGCTGACCGCGCAAATCAACTAGCGCGTGTGGAAGCGCATGTGGTTGCTCGCCATTTTGTCATAATGGCAAAAAGTCAAGGATGGTGGGACGAATTTAGAAATCACAGCCGGGGATCACGTGTTAGCTTGTAGCGTTTCCCCAGACAGGTGTGATCTGTTAATCAAAGAGCATCAGGCCCTGTTTTATATGCGTGCTCCCTGCGTGGTGTGATTAACTGAAGTACAATACCCTTAAGTCAAGGTTGATGTTATTATAGGCCACCGTTGGCACCACTGTATCAGTCAGTCACACTGCCCAACGGGCACACATATCAAACACGCCGCCGCGTTATTAAAAGTTGACACAAAATGCTACGAGCTGAAATGCTCACGCCGGATCCTGGGCTGTAATTTCTAAATTTGCTCCCCCGCTGACGGAGTTTCTTTATAGACGTGACAGTGAGGATAAATGAAGCTGATGACCTGAAACAGAGGGACAAACCTTGAATGCGCAGTATTCGTTGTTAAGAATACTGCGGGCACACATCAGATCGGATGGATGCATTCGTGGAAATGCGGGAACTGCTGCTGCACAAGTGCACGCTCGTGCTGAATCTTAATGCTGTGTGTCTGGGAAAGCATGTCCCCTGGAGTTATGAGGTTTTAAAAGCAGTAAATGGAGACAGAGAAGTGGGTGCTCTGCAAGCAGGCATTTTCATGAATAACAACCGCTGACACGTGTGTTCCTGTCTCGGTAAATCACACCTCCCTGCTGCTGTTGCTGGGAAAGAGATGATTTCTAAAGGTGTCGGCGCCGCACCCTGCGTGCGCGGACCGCTTGGCATTGTTTATTTACTCGGCCCTCTCTCTGTTTGCTTGTCCATGCAGCCTGGTGTCGGTAATCCGAGGGCAGGTCCTGACGGGAGATGGGACGCCATTGATCGGAGTCAACGTTTCCTTCCTGCACTATCCGGAGTACGGCTACACAATCACCCGGCAAGATGGAATGTAAGAGAGAGCCTCTACGTGCCGGCACAGCGACGGCCGGCTGGAAATTCCGGCGCTCATGTGCAACCTTTCTGGTGATTTATATGTGACACGAACCGCTGTCCTCAGAGCGTAATGGGGGAGAAGCAGCAAAAGCTGTCCAAAAAGGGAAGGGTCTTCCTGGCACCTCGCCAGAGCAGATTGAAACGGCGGCACATTGCGCTTTAGAACAATACCTCATGCAAATGTCACAGTGGTGAAGGCCATTTTGAACCCGGCTGTTTAAAATGCATTGAATCAGCGAGGGAAGAATCAATCTACCCACGGTGTAGTAAAACACGGGATTACTGTCTGACCTTCTCCTGCTGCTACAGCAGACGGGTTCTTAATAACAGGGCGGCAAATACCCATGAGACAAACGCATGTGATGTTTTACAGGGAGGGTTTATCTAACCAAGAATATTGTCAGCTGGGCCTTCATTCAAATTCAACTAGAGGGAAGCTCCGTTCATGTTTTGCCAGTTTGGAATGAAGGACTTCTGAGTAGCGGACAACTGTACAGCTGTTGTTCTGAAACACAATCCAGGGTCCCCAGATAGGTTTGGGATTAGCTGATTCCTTCAGATATTCCGCCCTGCAACTCTTCAGACAAGGAGCGCCATAATGTTTGGGGATAATCAGACTTGCTTAGCCAACGGGTCGGCTCGCTGCGGAAGCAGGACGGAGGCGGCATCGAGAGCGCGGCCCCGTGCAGCTATGAGCTCCCCAATGCCCAAACCGGAGAGAGCTGGAGAAGGAAGCTGTTTGGGGTCAGCTGCACAGCTTGGCTGTTGGCGTGTGCGCCATCACGCAGTGTGGGTGCGGGCGCGAGAGACGTGGCGAGACATTCGGATCTGTGAGCGTGTCGGTGTGTATTTATGCAGTGTCACCGCACGGATCACACAGATGCTTTACCCACCTCCCCACCCCCTCTGGGGGGGGCAGTGGAGCCTGGCAAATGTATATAGTGCAGCACTTCAAGCATTCGCCCTTCATTTCCAAACGAGTAACTTCATACTAATTAAACTAGTTCAACAGAGGAGAGTCCCAAGAGACCAAACCAAATCAGTCTATGTAGACCACAGAGTCACGAGGCAGCTTCAGAGAGCGGTCAAATATACATATGGAGATTATTTTGCAAGGAGAATAGAGTGCTGTGGTTTAATCCGCATCCACTTAAGCATGTTGTTGACGATGGTGAAGCAGTGCCCATTTGTGAGAGTGTTTGTTGTCTGACGATGTGCGAAGGTTCGACCTCGTGGCCAACGGCGGTGCCTCGCTGACGCTGAGATACGAGCGCGCTCCGTTCCCTATGGTGCACCGCACCGTGTGGCTGCCCTGGAACGTGTTCCACGTGATGGACACGGTGGTGATGAAGAGGGAGGCGAACGACATCCCCAGCTGCTATCTGACTGGTTTGATCAGGCCCCACCCCCAGATCTTGGCCACGCCCCTGTCCACCTTTTACAAAAGCTCTCCAGAGGATAGTCCCATTGTTCCTGAGACACAGGTGAGGACGTGGTCACCAACAATCCTTTTTTTTTTTCATTTTTCTCTGACTTGACTGAATGCAGGTCTTTCCTAAAAAGCTAAGCCAGAAATTGTCTCACACTAATGCCGATAAATTCCGATCTGTGGTCCATCAATCTGTGGTTATACCTTAACAAGGACCAGGTAGCATTAACAACAGCAACTTAAAGCTGACGGCATCGGCAAAATTTTTTTGTGCACATATTTAAAGTACTTCAGCCAAAAAGGTTGATTTGAGCTGGAAGAAGGAACTTTAATGTTTACCTTTTATATATCTTAGAAAGTAAAGAGACAATTGAGAGCGTTAAATCATTTAAATATTCTGGATCCTGCAAGATTCAGCTGCTACTTTAAATACCAGCCGGCTCCTGTTGCGTCTGCTGCTTACTTTGAAGCTTCACACTGTGTTTCTGGCACTGCTCTGACTGCTAATTAAATCATAGGTTCTTCATGAGCAAGTGGCCATACCGGGCAGCGACCTCAACCTGGTTTACCTAAGCTCCAGGGCAGCTGGCTACAAGCCCATCCTGAAGGTGCTGCTGACCCAGGATCGGCTCCCTTTTGGCCTGATGAAGGTCCACCTGATGGTGGCCGTCATGGGCCGGCAGTTCCAGAAGTCTTTCCCAGCCTTCCCCGACCTCTCCTACACCTTCATCTGGGATAAAACAGACGCCTACAACCAGAAGGTCTTTGGCCTTGCAGAGGCCGTGGGTGAGTTCCTGCCGCAACGCTGCCGACTAAAGATGTTGCATAAGCTTTTCTTTGCTTTGGCTCGCTACCTTCAGGCAGTGAACCTGGGCTGAACTTTTGAAAATTGATGTTTTGCCTTTTTTGTTGAGGGTTATTTAAGCAGGGACAGAATTTAATGAGAAATAATGATGCTTTTGCTGAAATATTTCATTTTATGCAGGATGTTGCAGGGTGAAAATACCTGACAAAATAAAAAGAATTTTCTTTTTCAAAAATGTATCTTTAAAATCTAAAATGGCATTAGGGTCCATTTAAAAGGTCCGTTGTGTAAGATTTGGCAGCATCCGGCAGTAAGAAGCATGTCTTTATTGAATATATTTACGCTAGCATGGTGGGCCTTGAACACACACACACTAGTATTGTCTTGTTTTTATAGAACAGTTTACAATATTGCATGTCTGGTCTTTGTTTGTAAAACAAAGTAGATAGAAGTTAATTATGGTCTGCGAGCAATGCCACGCTACGGCACTCAAGAGGATTCCTTCATGGTTTGCAGCCACATCACAGTGTTTATGACATTTACTCTGATGTGCACCATCTGAGTCTTTATTGTCTAAGCAATTCATGCCATTATACACACGATTTCAAGTCACGGTCTATTAACGTTTACACAAGATAAAACGAGCAGCGAGGACATCAAATTTAAACTGTACAGGTGTGACGCGGGAGACCCCGCAGGTCTTCTGAAACCGTCCCAGCTGGAGAAAATCAGCCAGACCAAAAGCGTAATCAGCGTCTCCTGAATGCCTTATTGCTTATGAGCTTCTCCGCTGTCGTAAATGTCAGGCACGGAGGTCGCGACTTCGCTCACCGCAGGTATCTGCCCTCATTCCTTTCAGTATCGGTGGGATACGAGTACGAGTCCTGTCTAGACGTGGTGCTCTGGGAGAAGAGGACGGCGGTGCTGCAGGGCTATGAGCTGGACGCCTCCAACATGGGCGGGTGGATGCTCGACAAACATCACGTCCTGGACATTCAGAACGGTAAGACGAGCTGCTGCCGACTGCGTGTGATTACAAAGAGTGTGGCAGACAAGGGTGGCCCTTCAGGTTTACAAGCAGGCCGTCTTTACCCCGAATCACCGCAATAAATACCTGAATCAAAATGAAATATGGTTCGTCATTCCACCTGAGGCACATTTGAGGGGCCAATCATTCACAGTAATGATGGAATAAATCAGTGAAGAAGTCACCGGGGTGCAGAGCTTGCTGCAGTTCCACGCTACTCAGCTATTTCAGGAAGACGGTGTTTCGCCGCTCAGAAGGATTCCGCGTTTTTTGATGAACAGGCGTCATGTTTAATTATTGCATTAATTCTGTAAGCTAAATCAATTTCTCGCGTCGTCATCCATCAGAAGCCCTTTAATTGCAAAGTGCAATAAATGGACACGAGTTTGTCTCTGTCACAGAGGCGCACAGACATGAGAAAGTGAAACACGGGTAATGAAACTATCAAATATACATACACGGCTGAGCGGTTGCCGGGATACAGCGGCGGGGAGCTCAGGCACTGGAGAATGTTAGAACTTATGCCGTAATGCGACTGCAATCATCGGAGGTAGGCCTCAGGGCAGCGCACATCCTTCGTTTGCCAGGTCGCTGTTGTGACATTAAACCCTCCTCGGCTCACTATGGTTGTTCCACTTGTCCGACACAATTTGTGGCCCTTTCATCTTGAAAATAGCCGAGGTTAGAGCCGTGGCCTTCAGCGGAGTCCGCAGTGTCACGCTGTAAGGCTGTAGTTTAGGAGTGATATTGAGGTTTTCTAACGTTCAGGGTATTTGTCATGTTTTATTTTAGTGGGCAGTTGACATTTGTGAGCTGGGTGGCGGTGATGCTCTGTTAGACACCGCCTGCAGCCATATCACACGGAGCTTTCCTTATGACGCCTTTCTTCTTCAGTCTTTATCACTCACAGGATAATTCATAAAGCAGCACAAACGTTTGAACTGATAATTGTACAATAGTTGCATAAAATCAGACTTTTTTACATCTCAAAAGAGAGGAAAATAAAGCCTAAGGTCATCTATTGGTACATCTGGCCTCCCATTCACAGTCTATTGAACTTGAAAAATAGTGTGTTGGGAGGTGAAGAGAGACTGGGACTGTGAGAGAGCAGCAGACACCTTCAAGGATGCAGGAAATATCACCAACGGACAATACCATCCCCAACTTCTCAGCAGTGAGAATGTCAGTGGAAAAGTCACAGCCAATCAGGGCAAAAGTGATAACTTTTAAGTTACCCGCTCCCAACTCGGAGTAAAAAGCATTCCTTTTTTTTTTTCCTCTGGATGTTTTTCCTCATTCACAGATGTGCTTTACCTTCATGTGTCATTGGGAGCGTGTGCTATATAAGGATCCCTGCAAATCACCCGGCGTTCCTGGTGACATCTCAGCTGGAAGCCCTTTTCCATTTTCTCAGATTTTACAAAAAGCAGCAAAAAAAGCAGCTGTTTTGTCCCTTTTTTCAAATCATGCAATCATTTGGGCATCAGCCACTCTAATGGCTTCATCACATGTAATTATGAATGTTCCCCTGATCGCTGTGACGTGTTTGTATTCAAGGTAATAGCTGGTTTAATCACATTAAAATGAAATTATATATATTTCTCTGAAGTGCAAAGACTTCTCAATGTTTTCTATACGGTTTCAATTTAACATTAATCTAAATATGCTGCTGAATTTGTCACCTTTGTATTTGACTGAATGGCTAAATTGCAGCTTGGCACCAGTGGGTCTGAAAAGGTAACATAGGTTCATGAGATTTACAACAGACCATTATCGTATTTTCCGGACTATAAGTCGCACTTGTTTTCATAGTTTGTCAGGGGGTGCGACTTATATGTTAAATAAATAATTACAGAATTTCACATGTTCGTTATTTTCACACTGACAACCACAAGAGGGCGCTCTAGGCGTGTGTACCTGAGGAACGAGTTCCTTTAGCGACGCAGAAGAAGAAGCGGTGCTTCGTCTATGGTGTTAAAACTTGACTTTTTGGTAAACTTGCTCGAATGTTCTTTATGCTATAGTTATCAGAATAACTGTTAATATGTTACGTTAACAAAGCAGACACGTACTCAGTTCGTTGCGGGTCATGTAGCTGAATTTGTTACGTTAACATACCGTAACCCTCTTGCTAATCCATGCTAATGATTTGCTAATTGCCTTTCAAGATGAAATGTATGTTCTTGGTTGATTTAAATTCCGGAGCGACATATAGTCCAGAAAATACGGTAAATGTTTTTGGACCTAATTGTGCATAAAAACGTACAGTACAGACTTGAAATTCAAGGGGGCGGCGTTTGAATATCTCCTTAATCATTACTGGCATCTGAGCGGTGAGGTAAAACAGACTCAACCCAAACTGGAAAAGCACAGCTCCCCCAGCCCTGCGCGGTTCCTCCACACTCCAAATGTGTAATTACGGATCCAGTGGAGCTGCATAAACTCCTGCCACAAAGTCTAAAGCTTTAAAGCGGTTCATCTCTAAACCAGCCTCATTATTTCCATTATTATCCGTTTTGGCAACCCGCGGACGTAAAGGAGCAGAGCTTGCGTAATGAGAACTCCAGTCAGGCTACATCTTAAAAATGGTCTTTTATAGCATCTTGATGTGCACCTACGAGGCGAGGGCAGCGGCGCTCGTCCCACGCCACTTCCTGTTCTTACACAACGCCGTCCGTGACACGCATGCACCGTGCATGTAGGGCAACATCCGCACATCTTCGAGGCTGCACCAACCGTCTTTAGTCGGATACATTTGTGGAGAAAACATGTCACTGAAACGGTTTCCTCTCATCCCTACTTCAGAGTCTATCTTCCCTTTGTTCAAGCCTGCGTCTTTGTTGAACATTAAATAAAAGAGACGCAAGGGCCCATTGCCGTACCCAATCTGTCAAGCCATCCGGAGCGTGAAGTTTGCTAAGTGTGCGGGAGAACACTGAAATCCGCCTTGAGCTCGACTGCTGCCGGTGCGTTGCATCCCACCTGCCTCAAAGTGGAGCGTTCCCATCTCCAAAGCTCGAGCTGTGGCGGCAACGCGGTTGGAGTTCTGGTTGTCGGGAGCCGCCTTTGTGATCAACAGATAGGTTCAGCACATGTTTTATGCTAATACACGCTGCATCCTGCCCGACACTTTGACACGTGCATGAAAACATTATGGGCGTGTTTTCACGTGGAAGCAGTTAAGATGGAAATAAAGCAACAACCAGATGGCATTGAGCCTTTTATATACAGTCAAAGCGGCAGCTTCCCCGCAGCTTTTATTTAATCTTTTTTTTTGTTATTATTTTTTCCTTTCCACACACACTTCACTCTTCCTATTATATCACAGCTCCCCAAAATAAATGGCAAGTCTGACAGAATTAAAATGAAGACACGCTGGAGCCAAGTCGCGAGGTTGTGTCGTTCCGTCTCATTTGCTTCCGTCTAAATGCAGCTTAATCAGAAACGGCTTTCACCCAAGAATCGTGTTCATTCAGCTCAAAAGCTCTGGGTGCGAAATATTAATACAAACGTCACTGCGTGCGCTGTGTTTACATCAGAATACCACAGATCCATCTCTAATCCCATCTGTCTTTGCTTTCATGTACATGTACCCTTTGCATTTTCCAATCGAAACTAATTATTCAGCCTTGCATTGCCTTTTTTTTTTTTTTTTTTTTTGACATTTGAGATTTATGGCCCGTGTGGATTTTGGGCAAAGAATGCGGTTCGATATCCAAGGTCGGCATGAAGATGAATCCAGTTTGCCATCGTTGTTGCTCCACTATTGATTGCCCAATGCCGCAAACCGCCGCTCTTCATCCAGCGCCTCAGCGGCAGCGGATTGAGACATTTGCCCCGGCATTGTGATCCAGTTCTTTGGAAGTGTTTTTCTTCATTGTGGGTGGTGAAAAAGTCCGAATTTCTGTGCCTCCGGAGCCTGTCGGGCTTGATAAAGCAAATTGCAGGTGTCTCCGCTTTCGGCGTGTCTTCCTGCCCTTGCCTCCTCTTCTACAAGTGACTCTTCCTCACACTCAGTCAGCGGCTTGTCTCCATCTAGAGCAACACTGTGGTTCCTATTGAACACTGTCGGAGAGTTCAACAGCTCAGGAATCTTGGAGGGTCCTCGTGCACATACGCTATTTGAAGCCGCGGAGGCTTTCTTCGCATGTGCAGCAACTCTCTTGGTGAATCAGTCGGAGTCTGAGGCGGCACAGAGGATACCACGAAGGCCAGGGTGCAATTAAGACACACTCCATCTCCTCCCCTACCAATCTCTGCAGTCTTACTGTGTCACCAAGGTGACATTGCTGTGGGCGTGCCCCCCCCATCCCAAGTACGCAGGCTCAGCTTTGCATTCACACGATTAATCATCTTTGAAAGCTGTCATGTTGTCATCAAAAGACGACAGACGACATGTCTCAAATTAGCCTTTATCAAGCCAACGATTGTCGATTGGAACAAAAGAAACCTCTGAATTCACTTATAAAACCGGTGTAGAGCCGTTAAACCGCAGGTGGGGGTAAATAAAGCGGAGCAGCAACTTTTCCTCGCAACCTTGACATCTTCTGGTTTTTTTGTTGGCGCCTTTTTCTCTCATGGCTGCTGCCAAACTTCTGGTGAAGCTGGTGTTTTTAAAGTGCATGAAGGGCTCGCTGGGTGGAGCGGCACTCAAACCATCTTGAAACAGAGGACGAGGATTTAAAAGCCTTTTTAACAAAGGAGATAGTTTTGTATCATCTACTAACTCGTATTCAAATGCCAGACGTGTCCTTGTTTTGCGATCGATGAGCAGCCACGTCCCTCCTCGTTAATCCTTTCAACAACCAAATTTATGCTTCAACTGCAAAATCTGTCGAGGAGGAGCAGGAAAACAGATTGCTTCATTTGCATTTTCCTTTTGTCGTGCACGACGACGGACACTAGATGGTGTTTTTGAGATCTTGTTGAAATCTTCGAACCGCACAAGTGTTGCTGTAAAATCCGATTTTTTTTTTTCCTGGGCTGTATTTTCCTGTTGGGCCTCAGGCTCGGGATCAGGAGCCAAATTCCCATCAGTGCAGCACTCCAGCTGAGACGTCACAGGCCTTGATCCTTGCAACAGTCATCAGCAGTAATGCGTTATGACCAAGTGTCCTTGAGGGAAGAATAGCACAACCACTCCCCTCACTCAACCTGACATTGGATCGTACATGAGACACGAAGGAGTGTGATGGAACCTCGCGTGTGAGGAAATCAAAATGAAATGTTACAGTCCGTAACATTAGTGGCGGGGTGGTGCGGGGACACCGGGGAAATAATTAGTGATTTAATCCCTTGTGCTCTGCTGTCTATAACCCTGGTGTTTTTAGTTGCTATGTCTTTTTCCCCCGCCCACAGGCCCACGCTGCTACTCCAGGTCCAGATTATTATAACCAGTTTCTGCTGCCCTGGGATTGTTGGGAATGAGGAGCAGAGACAGACTTTTAAATCTTTGCTTCCACCCGTTTCTTCCAGTGAGCAGGCGCATGGATCGCAGTTCAGTTAAAGTCCCAAGGTCGCGTGTTTGATGGCGTCACGGCTAAAGCCGTCCCCCAGACCTATTTGTCTTTGTTAGAGAGGCTCGTGCGTGTTGCCCACGGATACGAGAGACGGATCGGTCAGATGGTCCTGTCAGGAGTCTCGCTGCTCGTCGCCTTCATTTGAATTTGCCCTTCAATCAATTAAATCAATGAAAGGAACAAATCAGATAAGGGACAAGCAGCGTGGCGGCACGCTCGACTTCACATACATTTAAGGGTTCGATTGCTGGTGGGGTAAATCGGTGGGAGGACACAGTTATGTGGCCGTTCGGAGGTGCCGCAGATCCAGTAATTAGGACGCAGGCAGTCTGAATTCAAACAAGTTGCTTGATGTGAATAATTAAGGGCTTCCAGCATCTAGTTCCTCTCTTTGATGTGTATGCGTGTGTGTGTGTGTGTGTGTGTGTGTGTGTGTGTTTTTTCCACTCTTTGAAGAAATCCTTCCAAATCACCCCCCCCCCACCCCCACCCCCCCCCCACACACACACACACACACACACACACAACAAGCCCATTATATCTGCTTTGTGTTAAATTATTGATCTGTAGTGAATCACCAAATTTGGTGAGTCATCAGTGAAAAAGTGCTTGAACTATATTTACAGAAGCTGAATCGGGTCAGGTTTTACAAGCCTCAGTGGGAATTGTGAGAGAGAGATTAAACATCAGACAAAGTAGCAGAGAAACTTCACTATCACGCAGTTTAAACCCGCGTTTGAATGTTTGGATCCATCCAGCAGCAGGTTTGATTAGTTAACAGGGAATTATGCGATATTTGCTAGTCATTTTTACATTTTTCGTCATGTGTAGAGCTGAATTCTAAATCAGTTATGACTGGGACTTTGTTTTGCAGGGATTCTTTACAAAGGCAGCGGGGAGAACCAGTTCATCTCTCTCCAGCCTCCCGTTATCTCCACCGTCATGGGCAACGGCCGGCGCAGGAGCATCTCCTGCCCCAGCTGCAATGGGCTCGCCCAAGGTAACAAACTGCTGGCGCCTGTGGCTCTGGCGTGGGGCGTCGATGGGAGCCTCTACGTGGGAGATTTCAACTATATCAGACGCATCTACCCCTCCGGCAATGTCACGAGTATCATGGAGCTCCGGTAAGACCAAGACCTTTCAGCAGCATGTTAAACATCGGTTTTCGTATATGCTTTAAATTGAAGGACGCACCAGCGGTGCCGCGCTGGTCCCTTTCCTCCTGTTGGCAGGGCAATTTATGGCAACTGCAAACTGTGCTGCGCTAAATAGTTAAGAGCAGCAGAGAGGAGGCGCTGCAGGGTGATCAACCAAACCCAGCGAAAATTGGTTTGCTAATGCTAATGCTAGCAGCAGGAACGGGCAGCGAGTGAATCTGCACTGGGTCTTTTGAGGACTCTGCATGTTCAGTTTGGGTCAGACGTGTACAGTGAAATTGCAGGCAATGCAACGTATTTATGTGATTTTTAATGTAACTGCTTAAACCAGAATGGTATTTTTAAACCTTCACATCTGCACTCTTGTGTTCTATCTTGAAGGGGGGAAAAAAAAAATCACCCTCGGTACTAATAATATTAAATCTCCCATCTTTTCAACCAAACAATCACCATGATTATTCAGGACATCCTGTCTTCAGCTCCTAATTGAGATAACTTACCTCCTCATGCCAAGTTGGCCACTGTCTGTAGTGGCCCATGTTTGGCCAGTTGGCTTAGTTAACAGCGACAGATGTTGACTAACTGTACACTACATATGGCGTTCTTCTTCAAGAGAGACAGCTGAATTAAAAAAAAAACAAAAAAACGATAGTTGCTGTAAAATGAGGCGCCTGCCGACTAGTTTTATTCAAAATGTCCTTTCATAAAACCAGGATGCAGTTTATTCTATTGTATTGACTTTCCTAGAGGTCGGGGCACGTCTCCGGCAGAGAACTGCGCTGTTAAATTGGGAGACGGCTGCTGCTGCTTCAGAGCTTGCATGCTCAGCAAACCACTACTAGATAAATAATGGTTTAAGGAACGTTTCATGTCTGCAAGCGAATATTTTGCAGTATTTACAAGCTGGGAGAGAAAACACTTTAATGAAGGCTTGTTGTGGCAGCAGCGTAGCGTTGGTGTTGCTAACACTCGCGCCATTATTGGCTGCAGGTTTCTCCACTGAAATAAAATAGGAACCGACCGGATCCATCTTTTGTGATCTGCATGCTCCGCTTCACAAAAACAGGATTTTTGTGAACCGGCTGATCTTAACATAAATCCCGTACGCAGACATCGGCTTTAGCGGCCAATAAAACAACTGGCAGAATCAATATTTCAATATGAGCTGTGCAGTTGAGCAAAGTAATGGCGATACAGGAGGGTGCGTTTGTGGAGATGGGAGTATTTATTTTTGCCTCTTGGTCCCCCGTCTCGCTCCCCCACTCTTTCCCAAACACGTTGTCATTGCCTGACTTTCTGTGCTGTTAAGTCTTTAACGGGAGACTTTGACTTCCAGAGTTTCAGACGGTTGTTTTCTGCTTTTTATCTCTTATCATATCAAAAACTGTTATTTGGGTTTTTTCCTTTTTTTGTTCAATTGTTAGTAATGTTGACTCCTCAAGGTTTCAATGTTGCATAAGTTTTGCAAATAAAACAAAAAACCAGTAAAGCAACCCTGAAATTAAGCCAAAGTATCCTTTTACAATATTCTAAATGTGACTGTTCTGATTCTTTCCCCCTCTTTCCTGCTCCATCCATACCCTCTTGTAGAAATAAAGACTTTAGACACAGGTAGGTGCATCATTTTAGTGTACTGTTTATTGTTTGACACCCAGAACTATTATTGAGATACAATAAATTTGTGTTAACCTGTTGAATTCAATTAACTAGTTACCGTTTCTTAGAAATAAGCTGTAAAGGGGCCCTGTATCACCGGTGATGGTTTAATGTAGTCATATACTGGATAGCTGTTCTAAAAAAAAACCCTGTGAAGCTCTTAATTCCATTATACTGACGATGTTTGGCAGATGCTGTTATCCACAGGGGCTTACACCACTGCTTTGTATTCATAATTAAAGCGACGGCTAAGGCTCTGAGGATGCACTCTGGTGGCAATTAGTTTGTCCGGGAGATTAGCTGGACCACGTCGAGCCGAAGGCGCCGCGGAAAAGCAAAGTTGGATAATTTGGTTACGGTCGTCAAGGTGGCCTTGGCCCCGCTCGTCAGCCACTCGGCCGACTTTTGTGAATCTAAAATCAATTCCGCCCGACTCGGATCAGATGCAGCTCGGTATTGACCAATTTTTATTTTTTTTTCTCTTTCTTTTTCTTGTAAGCTTCATAAGCTCTTCATCACCACCAGGACGGACCAATAATGGCGTCCACTAAAGTGCAGCATGACTTTTATTAGTCACAATAAACCGTGTGCCATTGATTTACCTCCGCACGCCGACGTCGCTCCGGCTGTCGGCGGCGGCTGTTTTACGATACTACCAGAAGATAGAAATCCCTGGTTTGGGATGACATGAGCGCGTTCCAGCAGCTAACGTTTGCTGAGAAAGAACCCAAGAGGGAAGGATTTTTGTTTTTTATAAACTGGGTTCTCATTATCAGTATAGACGGCGCCTAAACTGCAGATTTAGACGGGAATTGGAGATTCCGTGTTGCTGACAGCTACGCTCAGCTGGAGCTGGAGAGAGTAGTTTATACCTGAACGGGGGAACAAAACAGATCCTAGATCCCGAAGCTCTAAAACCCACGTGGATAAAAGCTTCATGAATGCATCATTTATTGCATTGCTGTTATATTGAACTGCATTATGCCACACAGGTGTTTTATTTATTGTTTCTTCAGAACTGACTGTGAAAGAGAGAGTTACTAATGTGCTTCGCCCTCAGTGTTCTTTATAGGCGCTTGATGGCTGCCGCCTATTTCAGGCATTAGGTTTGACTCATAATGCTGTCAGGCTTTATGGCTCCATCATTTTACATAGATGTTTCATTGCCATATTTATTTTGCCGTCACATTAGCCCACTTCTGAGGGCCAACCAGTATCGACTGTGGTACCATTAAGCTGGAATACGACCAGATGAGCTGCGTTTATGGCTGCGCTGTAAAGAAAGTTATCTTTTTATGTTAACTGCCCCCATTTTAGCCTTTTTAATGACACTTCAGCGCAGCCATGCATCAAATCGATCTTAATTGTAAGTGCAAATCAATGTTTGGTCATTCTGTATCATTACTTATTGGATTCTCAATCAGCTACCTGCCCTGATTCATTATTATTGATGCATAAGAATGCAGTTAAAAAGCAAATAATCCCGTTCAGCCCACAGTATCATTTGTACTGTTAATAAGGGACTCACTTTTGCAATTCCTGAAGGGGTTTCCACTCGCAGCCAAGCTGTGAGCACTAAAAAAAAAAGGATGTGGTTCACAAGTTGTCATCTGTGTTTTATAAACACTGAGCCCACTGTTAAATTCAGTTTGGCATCCTGCTTCTAAACCTGCCCTGCTTCCTTTTCTTTTAAAGCTCCAACCTTTTCAAACTGTTTTTTTTCTTTTAATTTTGAGATAAAACTTCTTCACACTTCCAGTAAATACTGTAGATGATTTCCTTTCAGCTCTTTGCCTGCACAAATAACTGCGCTGTTTATTATTTTAAATTGAAAGCTTTCTTTTTTGAGGCTGCAGCTTGGTGGGAAGCCATTAATTAACTGCTGAAATGCTAGAAAATATGATGAATTACAATTTGCAGCCTTCCTTTGATGCCACTTAAGTGAAGGTTTCAAACTGAATGCTGCATTTCCTTAAATATTGTTTTTGTTTGTTGCACAACTGCCATTAAATCTGGACTATTCTAATCAAATCATCTCTTCCATTCTTCTGTTTATGCACAAGGAAGTTCAATTTCACTGGCTGAGATTTGCACCTCTATTCAGTATAAATCTATGAAGAAGTGTGTAATATATAACTGAGCTCCTGTTCTTGACGCAGTAACAACCCAGCGCACAGATATTACCTGGCCACTGATCCGGTAACTGGCCAGCTCTACGTGTCTGACACAAACTCCCGGAAGATCTACCGACCGAAATCCTTAAGCGGGACGAAGGACCTCCAGTCGAACATCGAGGTGGTGGCAGGGACCGGGGAGCACTGTCTGCCCTTTGATGAGAACCACTGTGGCGATGGAGGCAAAGCTACAGAGGCCTCGCTAACAGGACCCAAAGGTATGGTTCCAGGCTAATGAGGATGGCCTGCAGAAAGTGATTGGCGGGAAAACGGCGTCGGGGTTCTCGCTCGAGAGAGCGGCCACGGCTAAATTAAAATGTATATCCTTCGCTGCGGTCCTTGTGGACTTTGGCTGGTTTTAACTAAAGGAACTTTAGTGGCGCCTTTTTTTTTTTCTTTTTGGCGGTTGTAAAAGGCACCGACTGCCGACCGCGACTGTTATTTTAGGATTAAAATTTTAATCGTTGGCTAAAAGAATAGCGGCAGAAGACACCGTTAACAGTAATACCTGCTCTTTACTCGCAGTCCTCCGCATTAAAATGTCTATTTGCTCTCTCGTTATATACTTTGCAATAAATTCTTCAGGCTAAAAAGGCTAAGATGAATTCCCTCGCACTCGTTATTGCTCACTTTGAATGCCAACTGCAATAGCACAGCTTTAGCTCGGCGATGAAGGCTTCGGTGATGGCAGTCTGAGGGAGCGCCTGTAATGATGGAGTGGGCGGAAGCTGAGACCAGAGAAGCAACAGCAGATGGCTGTTGTTTTTTCTTTCTCCCTCCCTCTCAATCCCCCTCAGACATTTGGTGAACTCTGTTCAAAAGTTACACTTTTAATCTGTCTAAAAATCCCAGGCTGTCAAACAGCCAGCTCCCGAGGATCCACCACGGGCTCCCTCGGCTCGTCAATGTTTTAGCAGAAAGCAATCTAGCACGAAGCTAGCCACAGGTCAAACCAAACCACTCACCTTCCATAGAAGCTTTTAACGACTTTATTGAAGAAGGAATTGTACTCTGGAGATAAATTGTTAAAGCTCATTGAAAACATCTTTAAACCCGGTGGATAACTATTTTTGGCTACACAAACATGTTTCAGACACGGGCAGGTCTCAGGTCTGTTTAATTAAGACCGCAGCATGTTAAAGTCACTGTGGCAAATGGAAAATATGCCCTGCTCTGCCTGGATGGGAGGTGTAATGGAAGTCCCATAGGTGCTGGTCTCCATTAGGCGGCACAGTGAAACGGTGTGAGGTGGAGGCTGGCCTGCTCTGATAATGTATTTTCCCAGTTTGGGACAAATGGTTATTGCAACTCCGCTTTGGCTCGCCGGCAACTTACATGGAGGAGCTGACACTCAATCAGCCAGACAATTTAGTTCGCAGTTGTCACCATGGCAACCGCCTTTCAACCCCTTTCATTTGAAATTGGTCGATGCTGTCATATCCGCTCAGTCGCGCACTCATTTCTAAAACGGAGAACAGATTGTTGATTATTGCGGATGTCAGAAATCGCTTGAACTTGCCACTCACTGACGACCCCACCTACCGAGATGGGGGGGGGGGGGTAACAAGGTGTGGCGAGTGCACGTACACCTTATGAATACAGCCTTTCCCACTTCTGCTTCAGAAATTATTTAATAGCAGAAAAGCAGCCCATGAATAATTGACAGCTGTGCTTTTTGCAGTGACCTGAATAATAGGAAGCCAAGCTTGACACATGTATTCATCGTGTTCTGTCCACTGAGTCATGCAAGCTGAGATGCCGCCTATCCCCCCCTCACCCACCTCACCCCTTCTCTACCCTCCTGTCAACAGGCATCACCGTGGACAAGAGCGGCCTGATTTATTTCGTGGATGGCACCACAATAAGAAAGGTGGACCAGAACGGCATTGTCTCCACTTTCCTGGGATCCAACGACCTGACGTCGGCTCGGCCTCTGACGTGTGACAACAGCATGGACATCAATCAGGTGATTTACACGGCGCTGTCAGACAGTCCTTAATCCTCTACGTGCGCTCTCACGGAGCACGTTGGCGCGCTGCCTTCTGGCCCCGCCCACGCAGCCGTGACTCACCATTTGATATGCGGGCTTGCATAACCGCATTTCTATTTACATCATGTTACCCGCTCCTCTCCTCACATGAATAACAATCATGTTGATCAACTATTCTCAGCAAGTTATTATTCTATCTGAATCTGTTCAGCGACCTGAGTAAAACTGCTTTTTCGTCTGCCTCCAACTCTATAATTAAATTTTAAATTGCAGAAACCCGACTCTTCCTGGGAATTTAAATCAGCACCGCAGAAACTCTGCTATTAAGGAAACTTATGAGATTCATAATGTTTTCGTTCAACCGGTTTCCCATTTGATAGCGTTAGCGTAGCTTTTCCTGCTCATTTATGAAGAGCATCTAAGAGTGATCTTTTAAGCTATTCTTGTAATTCAATATTTGGATATATATTCAATATATACAGGCCCATTTTTTTCTTATTTTGTAAGATATCTTTATGACAACTGTAGTGTAATAACAGCAAGAAGCTTCTGATTAGACAAAATGTTTAATATGTGTTTTTGGAAATGAATTTACAGATATTGCAGGAAATAAATTCTGATTTCTCGAAGAAATGTAAGTGAACCTTAGTGAAGGAGCAAAGATGAAAAAGAGAGGAACCCCACCAGCTTCAGAAGAACAGAGCAGTTTCTCTAAAGTAAAGGATGAAAAACACAAGCTCAGAGGAAGAAGATATTTAGACAAAAAGTGGGAACATGAAGAGTTGATTGAAGAGGAAGTGTTTTTAAGACACAGCAGATGAAATGGAGAATAAAATGAGGAGGGATTTTATCAATCGAAATTGGGGAATTCTGTTTTCACTAAAAGTGAATCCTTAATCTAATTGGCTGTTCTGAAATTACCACACAAGTCCGACCATCTCAGAACTGTGCAGTAGACATTAGTTATTCTCTTCTGGCTTCATATAACTAACTTGCATTTATTTAAATGTTCCTCTTGTGCTGTTTATAAGAGTCCAGACGGAATGCCAGTAAAGGACTACAGACCTGAAGAGGATTAAGAAAATGGGAATGAGGGAGTTAAATGACCAAATAATTGTCCTTTGAGGTTTGATTCTAGCAGAAGGTTTTCCGCTCGTTCATTTAAGTCGGTTGTTTTGTCGATGGCGATGGTGGTTTTGGTGAGATCCACAGAGAATTGGCTCGCTGCGGCGAGTGTGCTCAGGTTGTTACGATTAATTATGCTGTGGAAACTAAAATCCTGGAGCAAAATGACTGCCTAATGACACGATTTTGAAACCCAAGCCCACCCGCTCCAGCTGATTCAGCAATCATTGCAGCCCAAATAGTTGCAGAATGGTGTGATGTGCCTGCTCCAGTTTGGTTTGGCAGCTGTGGAACCGGGGAGTGGGAAAAATTTCAAACTATTTGGAACATAAATAACATCAGATTTTACAATTACCTGCAAACGGCGATGAAAAATGGTGTGATTGACAGTAACGAAAGGTGCCACAGCGGTGGTTAGGAGCTTGATTCCAGCTTAGGCTTTGCATGTTCTCCTGGTGTGTCAGATTCCAGCACCCCCTGCAACCCTCACAAGGATTAAGCAGCGGGGCACAGAAGATGGATGAACAGACATAATGCACGTATTCTATATACATACCCACATACCTTCAGTTTGATGGATGATCAGGTTTGGTCTTAGGGTGTCAGGGATTAGTGTTGTCAGCATAAACTGCAGATCTGGTCCTGGAGTGGCACTGAGAGCAGAAAATCTCAAAATCCTTTCTCACAAAGATTGATTTCCACCACAAGAAAAAAAAAAGTGCCCCTAACCTTCATAGAGAATATTAAACACCAACCCCTTTTTTTTCTATGTAAAAGTTAAAAAGTGCCTTTCCCCCCCCCCTTTCTAAAGCAGAATACTGTTCCCATTTCGCCCATCTTTCATAACATCTGGCAGTTTTGTTGCATCAACAGAAAAGAGGAGACTCTGTAATCCAGCTCATCTCTGCTACAGGTAAACAGTGTTTCCCTGATAGCTGCGAGGCTTACCAGCTTTCCCACCACCGAACGAGATGCGTCTCGAAGCTCTGAGACGGGAGTTGCGCTGCTCTCGATGGTCGTCTCGTATGGTTGCACAGCGAGTAAACACCTATTAAATATAATAACGGTTTAAAATCTCAGGGAGGAAACGCTGACATTGTGGAAATTAAAGATAAAGTAGTTTATGACGGAACAAGTAGGGAGCAAGAGATCATGGAATTGTTCGTATGTCCATGAACTGCTCGTGCTGCGTTCACTGCTTCAGCGAGCTGACTTTGGACTCGAGTGTGGGGGAGATTTCCTTGTGCGCGTGAGCAGCTATAACCGCTCGTCTAAATGTCCAACATCGATCATGTCAAAATCAAAAACTCCCATGCGTCCTGTCTTTCAGGTGATTCTGGAATGGCCCACTGACCTCGCGGTTAGCCCCATGGACAACACACTGTATGTCCTGGACAACAACATTGTGCTGCGCATCACAGAGTATGGTCAAGTGAGCATCGCCGCCGGGCGACCTTCGCACTGTCCGCTGGCTGGATTGGAGCGTGGCGTGGCCGGTGGACAACGGGCGCCGTTGACCCCGCTGGAGTCTGCCGTTTCGATCACGGTATCTTACCACGGGGCCATCTACATCGCAGAGACGGACGAGAGGAAGATGAGCAGGATCCGCAAGGTTTCCGTGGACGGAGAGATAACTCATTTGGCCGGGGGCCCCTCCGACTGCGACTGCAAGAATGACGCCAACTGCGACTGTTACCAGACAGGAGATGGATACGCAAAAGACGCAAGGCTCAACGCTCCATCCTCTCTAGTAGCGGCCCCAGATGGAACGCTTTACGTGGCAGACTTGGGCAACATCCGTATCCGGGCCATCTCAAGAAATGGGCCAGTACTGACTTCAAGTGCCGGTTCATATGAAGTGGCTTCACCCGACGCCCAAGAGCTCTACACGTTTGACAGTAACGGCACCCACCAGCACACTGCCAGCCTGCTCACCGGAGATCTGAAGTACACCTTCAGCTACAGCACAGAGAACGACATCACGGCTGTTACCGACAGCAGCGGCAACACGCTGAGGATCCGCCGGGATCCCAACCGCACGCCAGTGCGAATCGTGGCGCCGGACAACCAGGTGATCTGGCTAACGATGAGCACCAACGGAGGGCTGAAGACGCTCGCGGCACAGGGCCAGGAGCTGGTGCTTCTCACTTATCATGGTAACAATGGTCTGCTGGCTACAAAGACGTCAGAAATTGGCTGGACAACTTTCTATGAGTAAGTATTAAGGAGATTGACAGGTTCATTTTGGGGAAGTCTTTACATCCCCTGCCAAATTCAGGCTAATTTCGGCTGCAATTCAGTTAAGCCTTCTAAGCATGGAACCTGTTCAGGCTACAAATTAAAACACATTTCCTGACTGTGCACAAAAAAAACAAAAAAAAAACCAAATTACTTATGAGGGTTGCAGTCTGCCAGAAAAGATGTTCGCTGCGAAAAATAGTTACTCTATTCAATATAAGCCACCATGTGATATTTAGGTTGGGGGCAAAATTTCAAACACTGAATATCATCATGTGGATTTTTGACACAGTGTTTAAGTTACCGGTTATCACAATGAAAGACCCCCACAGGAGGGCAAATGCAAAAACTGTATGGAAAATACAAGTTAGCTGCCAACAGGATTCATCTGCGTGTTTTATGCCGGCACATACATATTTCCATCATCATCCCGCCTGCTATTTATATTGTATAGGCAATGTTGCATGACTGAAAGGTTTGCTAGCAATATTGTTATGGGTCATTGCCAATAATGCGTGTGTTTTTTTGGGTTTGGGGGGGGGAGGGGATTGCACTTCTACCAGCTTGTCAGGAACCTGTTAAATGTGACGCTCCGGGTGTCACCATTACCCCTTCAAGTGTTGACCTTGCTAAGCAGCATAGCACCCATTTCACACAATTAACACTGGAGCGCTCCCTGATTGGCTGGTTAGTTGTCATCTGTATTTCAGTATTTTTGCCATGCCTGAGAAAACAACAAACATTACAAACTGAATAAATACCAAATGATCCAAAAATCTGCAATGTGGGTACGCATGGCAAGTTTATTCTATAGGGCCAAATGGTAAAAGGCTCAAAATAAATCTGTGGTTCAACTTAAATGGCTACCATTGAATTGTATGGTTTTGACATGCATTTAAAGGATTATTTGTCTATAGTTTGTCACCATGAGGGCATTATTCCTGAACACGGTTCCTCCCTGAATGAATTTTTCTGTGTAATGTCCTGTCATGTCACATTATACCATGAATAATGCCTTCACTTCAGCATAAAAAGCAAAGAATTCAGTGGAGATTATAACAACGCATCAATCATCCCAATAATTGCATCCATTTATATCAAGAGGATAAAAAAAAAACCCTGATACCGTCGCTGATGAGATGTGTCTCCCGTATCAAATATCTGGAGTGAACCTGTGGTTGACAGAGGACGCCCTGTCATTCGTGAAATAAAAGTGCCATTTTAATCACAATTAGGTTGATGGTCCCACGCAAAACTATAAAAGAGCTGATAATTAAATATGCGCTGGCATTTAAGGACATTTTATATGAAAGCAATTTGTCATTATGTGATCTTTTTCTCCAACAGTTACGACGGCGAAGGTCGGCTCATGAATGTGACGTTTCCGACTGGCATGGTGAACAACTTGTACACGGACATCTACAGCGCTCTGACGGTGGACATCGAAAGCTCCATGACGGAGGAGGAAATCAGCATCACTACGAATACCTCGACCATTCGTGCCTTCTACACTCTGGCTCAGGGTAAGGGCGCAGGATTCATCTCCCGGCTCTGGCAGCCATTTCGTAAGCCGGTATTTGTCATTGTTTCAGGGGTCGGCGGGGCAGTGTTGGGTAAGCTCAAGTCGTGTATCACAGCGGCTCAGAGGTGGTGGGAGTGATTACTCTCGGGTCTATGTCAGGGGAACACATCACCTACGCTTCAAATCTGTTCCGCTTGGCGACAGCCATTATTCATGTTAGCGCATCTTCTGTAAATATTGCATAATTTGAAATATGGGGACTCGACACAGTACCTAGAGAGCGTAGATCATGCATACGGGTGTTAAATCACTAAATCCTTTTTAACTTTGCTTGTGTTCACCAGACCAATGTAGAAGCAGTTATCAAGTTGGCTTTGACAACTCGCTGAGGATCACCTATGCCAACGGGATGGACACTCACTACCAGACAGAGCCGCACATCCTGGCAGGAGCTGCTAATCCGACTGTGGCCAGACGCAACATGAGCTTGCCAGGGGAGAGTGGGCAAAACTTGGTTGAATGGCGCTTTCGCAAAGAACAAGCCAGAGGGAAAGTTATTGTGTTTGGGCGCAAGCTCAGGGTAAGCTTTTTTAAATTTTTCTTCCATGCGCTACAGAGAACTTTAACTCTAAATGGAAAACAAACCACAATATATTCTTCGATGCATATTCACGAGTCACTGCGTTTCTCAATGCCACAGTTATTGTGACACGGGCCAAGTTAGCAGGTCTGACTTCTCCTGGAGTCCTGGAACAAAAGGGATCCAGGAAATCAGGCTCCTGTACCAACATTTATCCCTCAGTTTCAGTGGTTATATATTGTATTCTATGGGAGTCCATCCATTTTTAGTTCCCTTTCAAAAATATTTATTATTCATAGTCAGCTATTACTTTCCACGGTGAAGCTGCAAGTGAGAAGTCTTCTACTCTAAATTTAGGAGGTTGTAATTTAAGATTTACCTGAACAATCTGACTGAGTGTGACTTAGTTTAATGAGCCTTGTGAAGGGGCAGTTAATCTTTCAAGCGCAGTGAAAACTATTTTCAATGCCATTTCAAGAGCCGTGGATGGACCTGGAACATTTCCTCTTCTGGATATATGAATGACTATAAACTGAATGTGACACTATGAAGCGGTTTTTATTTTATAGTTTGGGTTTTTAATTCAGTCTTTTTTCACAGGTAAACGGACGAAATATCCTCTCTGTTGATTACGATCGCACACTGAGGACTGAGAAGATTTACGACGACCACCGAAAGTTCCTCCTGAAGATTATATATGACACAGCGGGCCACCCGGTACTCTGGGTGCCCAGCAGTAAGCTCCTGCCAGTTAATGTAAGCCGAACCAGCACTGGACAGATCAGCGCCCTGCAGAGGGGCCCCACCACAGAGAGACTTGCTTATGACGGCCAAGGCCGCCTGGTTTCCAGGGTGTTTGCTGATGGGAAGATGTGGAGTTACACCTACCTGGAGCAGGTGAGAAAACCCAGCTTTGGAAGAGGCAATATGAAATATGCAGCATGATCAGCGGAGGGAAACATCATTATAGCTGCAGGAACAACTGGAGCAGTGGACGCAGAACATTCCCAGTAACTGCAAACTTACGAGTGTCAGTTAAATGCTTCCGATATAAAAAAATAAATAATAATAATCCAGATTCACATCTACAAGCTGCTTCTCCTCATTTCCCCGGTAAATACAATTCTTTGGCACGAGGAGGTAAAACATTAAAGGGAACCTGGTTCATCCAAATGTTTTTCTGCAGTATTTTAATGAAGGAAAAGTGCCTGGAGGCTTGCTATGTTTTGTACAAACCTAATTCCAAAACATTTGGGATGCTGTGTAGAACAAATTAAAGCAGGAGGCAAACACGCAGCCTGTGTTCACCAACCCCATTTTTTAGTCGTGCAATGCACCAGTGTCACATTTAGTTGTGACTTTTTTTACAGTAAATGGACCGCTAAATGGGCTGTAACTGTTTTGGGCCTATTTGCTCATCTCAACTCTCACGAAACTTGAGAAAACTACATTGCTGAGTTCAACTCGTGGTCGTGGAGACGTCACCATGAGCGACCTGCCCACTCAGCGCGAGCACAGGGTTATGCTCTGGCAACGAGATTCGCTGTTGGGGATTTTGTTTAAAGATATTTTCAAGAAGCAGACTTGCCTGACACTCCAACACTGCCACTCCAACACTGCTCACCGTTTTCCAGATCTTCTGTTGCCTGTTTGGGGGGCAACAGAATCAAAATCACTTCAGATAGAATACATTTTTCTGACCTCATTTTTTCACTTTGCTGACCTTTTGGCATTGTTTAAAATTAGTGCTCCAAACATGTGCCTTATTTTCAGCCATAATCGTTTGCAGAACCTTTAATTCTCAGCGAGCTCTTTTATGTGCCTTAAATCATGATTGTCTGAGATCTGGTGGCTTGGACTTGAGGAAATTAGAAGTCAGAATAGGCACATTAGTCAGATTTGTCAGGGTTGATCTCATTTAATTATGGAGCTTTTCAATTAGAATAAGGTCAGAATAAAAGTTCCAGTCAGTGACTTGAACAGTAATTAATTTTGGTAATTTAATAATGGTTAAAGAAGGAATATTTTTTTATAAATATGTATAAATAAAGGATGTGCTAAATTGAGAAGAAAAACACATACGAGGCTATAAAAGGGGAATTCAACAAGACCTATGAGATATGGGCAGCATTTCCTGGTCATGGCCTTTTCACGGCATGAATGTGAGCAGACATGTCAACACTGACATAAATATAGGCAGATGAGGGAAGGCAGAGGACTGCAATGTAGCAATGCGTGACTGCACATGACATTTAAGCAGAAAGGGTGTTAAAGTAGACCCCAGTCCCAACTTCATACATTGTAAATGAGGGGAAAAAAAGAGGTCCCTGTGAGGCCCAGGAATAGGACATTGCCTATTCATTTAGTGCATTCTGGGAAGAAAAGACACATTTTCTTCTACATCAGCAGATTCCGTGTAGCGCCGTCTGATCCCCTGTGTGATATTTAGTTGAAGTGTTTGTAGTGGAATTATTTTGAAATAACAGATCAAACTATGGACCCACGTAACGTCTGACTAGCAGTTGTTGCAGCCGAATATTTCTACAGATATTTCTCACCGACTCAGATGTTATGCATAAATAATTCCAAAACAATAATGAATAACACGCTCACTGCTCTTTCCCTTCAGTCAATGGTCCTCCTGCTGCACAGTCAACGCCAGTACATATTTGATTTTGACTCTCTGGACCGGTTGGCTGCCGTCACAATGCCAAGCGTCGCCCGTTACACCATGCAGACGATCCGCTCGGTGGGCTACTACAGGAACCTCTACCGCTACCCAGAAAGCAACGCCTCTGTGGCTGTGGATTACAGCGAGGATGGACTCCTGCTGAGAGTAGCTCACCTGGGCACGGGTCGCCGGGTCCTGTACCGGTACCGCCGGCAGAACAAGCTGTCGGAGATCCTGTACGACAGCACCAGGGTCAGTTTCACCTACGACGAGACGGCAGGGGTGCTGAAGACCGTTAACCTGCAGAACGAAGGTTTCATCTGCTCCATCCGCTACCGCCAAGTGGGCCCGCTGATCGACCGGCAGATTTTCCGCTTCAGTGAAGACGGCATGGTCAACGCTCGCTTTGACTACACCTATGACAGCAGCCTGCGTGTCACCAGCGTGCAAGGCGTCATCAACGAAACGCCCCTGCCAATCGATCTCTATCAGTATGACGACATCTCGGGAAAGGTGGAACAGTTTGGGAAATTTGGGGTGATCTATTACGACATCAATCAAATCATATCCACGGCGGTTATGACCTACACCAAACACTTTGATGCGCACGGACGGATCAAGGAGATCCAGTACGAGATATTCCGTTCGCTCATGTACTGGATCACCTTCCAGTATGACGATGTAGGGCGAGTCATCAAGAGAGAGATCAAAATCGGCCCCTTTGCAAACACCACCAAGTACAGCTACGAGTACGACAACGACGGGCAGCTCCTGACCGTGTACCTGAACGAAAAGTCCATGTGGCGCTACACGTACGACCTCAACGGCAATCTGCATCTGCTGAACGCGGGGAACAGCGCCAGGCTCCTCCCGCTGCGCTTTGACTTGAGAGACCGCATCACTCGCCTCGGAGACATCCAGTACAGGATGGATGAAGACGGGTTCCTCCGTCAGAGGGGCACAGAGATCTTTGAGTACAACTCCAAAGGGCTTCTGGTGCGCGTCTACAGCAAGAGCAGCAGCTGGACGATTCAGTACCGCTACGACGGACTGGGCCGCAGGGTTTCCTGCAAGAGTAGCTTGGGCCAACATCTGCAATACTTCTACGCTGACCTGAGCTACCCGGGCAGGATTACACATGTTTACAACCACTCCAGTTCAGAAATCACATCTCTCTACTATGACCTTCAGGGACACCTGTTTGCTATGGAGATCAGTAGCGGAGAGGAGTTCTACATTGCCTGCGACAACACCGGAACGCCCCTTGCTGTCTTCACTAGCAACGGTCTCCTTGTCAAACAGCTCCAGTACACAGCATTCGGTGAGGTCTACTTTGACTCCAACCCAGACTTCCAGCTGGTGGTTGGCTTCCATGGTGGTCTCTACGACCCCTTGACCAAACTGCTGCACTTTGGCGAGCAGGATTATGACATCATGCCTGGACGGTGGACCACACCAGATGTCTCCATTTTGAAGAGGATAGGCAAAGAGCCTGCTCCGTTTACTCTGTACATGTTCCGAAATAACAACCCCATCAGCAAGGTCCATCAAGTCAGGGAATATGTGGCGGGTAAGCGATTATTTAGGCTGCCATTAGTTTCAGCCTGGCTTTGAGTACATTCCTCAGTCTGTTGTTTTCCTTTTTAAAGATATCAACAGCTGGCTTGTAACCTTTGGATTCCATCTCCACAACACCATTCCTGGTTTTCCGGTCCCTAAGTTTGATTTGAACATGCCTTCCTACGAACTGAAAAAGAGTCAGCGCTGGGATGATCTGCCGGTGGGTGAATCTCATAAGCATGCTGTCAACAATAGTTTTTAAAGGTAGAGTGGGGGAAAGTGGGATGAGAAAGGTGACAAAATAGTCTCCCATTTAATAGTGAAATTGCCATCCTGTAACTGGCTTGCAGTGCATTTCACAGAATATCAGTTTTAATTGGGTAGTATTTGCATAATATTATGCATCCTAAGCATGTTTGCTTTCTTCTGTCATTGTTGGTTTCAAATTTAACACATTTAACATTGTCCTATGCGTTATAACTTGGGAGTGCAGCTCTTGAATTGTTTTTGAAGTTATTTATAGCTCTTTGTTCTTGGACCTTGACCTAAAAAGTTTTTTCTTTTGTAAAATTGTCTTGAGGGATTCATTTACTTTTGGCTTTAAGGCCCATCTTAAAAAGGCCATTAAAAAGAAAAAAACCTCACCATCTTAGATGTGGGTTTAAATTTAAAAAAATAGGAGCAGTAGCCGGTTCTAAAGAGCCTGTAGAGGCAGGTTCTGCCATGTTAAGGCGTTAACGTTTCACTGCACTTTTCCTACAGTCTATCTCTGGGGTCCAGCAGGAAGTAACCAGGCAAGCGCACTCTCTCTTGTCATTCGAGCGACTGCCAGAGGTCCATCTGAGCCGAGGTCACAGAGGTGAAAAGTCTTGGCTGTGGTTCTCGGCAGCAATATCTCCAATCGGAAGAGCGGTCATGTTTGCAATCTACAAAGGCAGCGTCCACACTCACACTCTCAACGTGGCCAGTGAGGACTGTATCAAGGTTGCAACTATTCTTAATAACGCTTTCTATTTGGAAGACCTTCATTTTACAATTGAAGGGCGCGACACACACTACTTTGTCAAGCCTGGCCTTCCAGACGCAGACCTCGCTGCACTGCACCTCACCAGTGGCCACAAGACTCTGGAGAATGGCGTCAATGTGACCGTTTCCCAGTCCACGACGGTCATGGACAGCCGGACTCGCCGTTTCGCAGATGTGGAAATCCGCGCCGGTGCTTTAGCCCTTCACATCCGGTACGGATCCACGGTGGACGAGGAGAAGGTGCGAGTTGTTGAGCTTGCCCGTCAGCGTGCACTCGCCGGCGCATGGGCGAGAGAACAGCAGCGAGTGCGAGACGGCGAGGAGGGCATCCGTCCCTGGACAGAGGGAGAAAAGAGGCAACTTCTGAGCAGCGGAAAAGTTCTGGGCTACGACGGATACTACGTGCTCTCTATTGAACAGTACCCAGAACTGGCAGACAGCTCCAATAACATCCACTTTCTCCGGCAAAGTGAAATTGGGAAAAGGTAACAAGACGACGTACCTTTTTTTCCTCTCCCCAAAGAGACTTTGTTTTGGTAGATGCTAAAAGACAAAAACGAAAAAGCAACTGTAATGAAATGTTGCTGTTATGTACTTTGACTGTAAATGTGTTTTTGTAGAAAGGAAAAAAAATGCGAGGGGCCAAAAGAGCAATGCTGTGCATTGTGGCCGAAGGACTTAACTGTATTGACTACACCGAGCCTTAACATGGCAATTTACAGGTCTGCACCTCTGTTGCACAAGCCTTCTGGACTCTGAGGCAGAGGAATATTGTGTCTTTGCAGAAACAACCGGTAATTTAGGTGTTTTAGGGTGTTTTTTTTTCCTTTTTTAATGAAAAGTCTGAAACAAGTATTACAAGAGCAAAGGGAATGTTTACATTATGCATATCTGCACTTCTAGATAAACAAGGCTCAACACACTCCTGGAATTCTCTCTGGTTTTAAAAAGGAAAGACTTGTTCACCAAACAACCACTATGTATACCAGATTCAGCACTGTAAACATCAAACTGTCATTATCCTTGAGATATTTTTAAACAAAAGAAGACTCAATTTCCATGTTTAAATATCCAGTATCTGTTGTGAAAAGTACAGTGAAGGTATGAAGAACTCTGTTTGGGAAGGCACGCGTGTGCCTCGGACCGCACAGGACACACCATGTTTTGTAAATTATGCAACCGTTTTACCTTTTTTTTTTTTTAATCGAGTATCAGTAAATGTCTGTACTAAGTCATATTAATAGTTATTTATGTTGTGTTTATACATGACAAATAAAGACCATCAGAATTAGATTTGTTTTAACAGTTATGCATTTTGTTCTGTAAGCTACTGTGGGCCTTCTTCACAATACTCTGTTTAAGTGATTTACAGAAACCTGTGCATGTTGTGATCAGTGGTGATGTATCTATAACATGCAGTCAACTGTTATTTCCACTAAATTTAATGTTTATTGGGCATAATGCCTTCTGACCTGGCTTCCTGTCCAATTAATATTTTATCAACACAAATATTTCATGAACCCATCTCACATGTACGAGGTTACGGTGGATTCAATTATAGACCATATTCTTGTTCTCAGTAACTATACAGTATATATATTTTTTAAATGATAAAAGCACTCGTGGATTTAATGACTGGGGTTCTATTGTTTTTTTTAATAACTTAATAACTGCACATACCTAAAGAAAATCTGTCATTTGTTTCGTACTAAAGTGAGAAGATGGCATTAAAAAGTGATGGATAACCCTGCAACATAATTGGCAGCAAAGCATAAAAATCACACGTCAAGTGGATAAATTGCCAAATTAAAAAACATGTCTGTGTACAAGCACATCATCGATTAGAATTTAGCCACTTGAAGCTAATCTGAGCTAAAGTGTGGCCAAGAGTGGTTCAGGTGTGATGAATCCATGCCAGCAAGTCTGCGGTTGTGATTTTATAATTATGCTTTTCCTTTGGTCAGATTTTGCTGAAGTACACAAGGTCTTTGGTGGAATGGATGGTTATGAAAAAAAGAATGTATAAAAGTGATTTTCCTTCACAGACACCGACCAACAGCGTCTCAAACCAACACAGAAGCAAATGAAGTCAGTCAAAGGTCGCATCTCTGCAGCTCAGGAAGAGAAACTGGAGCTCCACAAAGCTGCAGCTCTTTGAACAGAGTTCAGTACAAAGTCTCAAATAAACGCCTTCAAAGTTCTCACCACAGCTCCTTTGGGTGTAGCACGAAATGTTACGAATGAAATGTCTTTAAAATCAAAACTCCCGAGTTGAAATTCGAGAGAACAAAGCAAATCAAAGCATTTCTTTCATTTCAACACAAAAAACCGCACACCCTGAAAAACAGCTGGAGGAAGCAAAAAACCCACCTTCCAATACAAAGAGCTCTGTCAAATAGAATCAACCTCTGATGCTCTCTCGTGGCACAAAGGGCTTAGTTCATGGAGTCAGCCAGGTGATTGCTTATCTATCATTTGATGTGACATATTATATTGAAGTAAAAAAGTTCCAGGGGTTACAGCCCCACATGGTGGGGGGGGGATACACCCCTCCCCCCAAAAAATCAATTCTAGACACTCCAGGCTGATTTAAAGAGACGGCAAAGATGAAGCAGTAATAATGAAATGACCCGCAGTACTGTTGCAGCGTCACACCGAGACCACGGTCGGTGCCGCCAAAACAAGCGTGCAGCAGATCACACCGCACAAGCAGACAAAGCTCAAAGGATGACCAAAAAAAAAAAGGTTTCAAAGATATCAAAGACCAAGACTCATCATGAAAGGACCGCATGACAGAAGCGAGGCATATGGGCAGGATTATTCTGAATTCTGGGCAGCAGAGTGGAATGAATTTAAGGGGTATTTTTAAATGAATATCCATGATGATTAATGTTGCCTCCATGAATTGAAATCTGATGGATGCAATTCATTTCTATTCAGTCAACGTGATGAAATGAAAGGGCCAAGGCAAGCCAAGGTAATTAAAGCTGAGCTCATCATCAAGTGCACGTTTTGTTTTTTTTCTTTTCATGGAATGATTTTTTTTCCTCCTTTTGATGGATCTTTGCAGCTTGTCCTCATTTAATAGGTCCCCTACTCAGCTGTCAGGAGCAGTCTTCTCCGTATCACAGCCTGATTTCTGATAAAACTCCACGCTGGACACGTTCACACGCTGAAGCGCCAGTGTGGTAAGTATCATGGGTAACTTGGATTAATTGCTTTGGTAACATTCTGAAAAGTTGTGCAAAGATCCTCTGGCGACAGTTCCGTCACAACGTCATGGTACACAAAAACGGATGTTATAAAAATGAAGATGGCATTTTAGGGATAAAGCGCATGCAGTGAAGTGCATCCACCAAGCTCATTAGTGATTATGAGAACAAACTTTAATGAGCTTCAGTCCAAAAGAAGGAAAAAAACCTTACTTCTATTCTACTGATGGAACTTTGGAGAGATGCTGTCATTCAGTTAAATTATTCTCCATCAAATCCACAAAACTGGTGACTCCTGCACACATTATCTTTTCACAGAGCCATTTATTTATCTGTATTTCTCTGCGTGCAGGAGGTGGATTCTCTCCAACGATAAAATGAAAATATACCTTGTGTTCAATCAACACCCACAACGAACACACCATTCTCACTCGGTGGGCTGGAACAGAATGTTCAGGAAGAGTTAGCACTGCAGCATGAGTAGAGGTGACACTAGAGCCAGTAGGAGAACCCCCAGGCGGTCAACCTTATGTTAGCCATAAAGAGACCACGGCTGCCACATTCCCCGAAGGGCTCCAGTTACCAGTGCAAAGTCCCGGACTGATTCTAATCCTGCTCTGAACTGCCTGTTTAACAGATTAGAAGGATTGTGCAGATGAATTTGTTTTACATGTGTCTGTATCAAATGTGTTCTATTATATTATACTAATCTGAGATTATTTTATATGCCCTTTGCCCTTCTGTAGGCAGGGTTACAAAGTCAAATTAACTCGGATGTCATTTAAAACTGTTTTTTTTTTTTTTTTTGGGGGGGGGGGGGGGGGGAGTATATCAATAAAATGCTTTGATTTTCATGATTAATTCTCTGCAGAATTTTTCATAATTACAACCACAATATCAATAATTAAACAGGAAGTTGATGGAAACTCAAATGTCTAAAGCTGAACCATCAACACTCAGACGTCGCAGCCTCAACACACTGTATTTTGTCTTATTTACTGTGTAATGGAATATATATATATCATAATTAAGACAGACCTTAACTCAAATTTAAAGTGGTCAAAGGTGAAGGTTGAGCAGCCTGTGGCTGCCACACCTGACCCAAACACCTGTTAATCATTTGTTCGCTTGGAGATAATGCAGACGAACATGTGAAAGGGCCTCCGCGAGCTCGACATTGTTGTCTGACACAGATGGTCTCATCTCCTTTCAGTCATCATCTGAAACCCCCCTAGTTTAATGGGAAAAAGAACTAAGACTTTTTGGGCTCCTTCTGCTCTCCTTTCAGTGTGCATCCTTGTGGTCCTTGGATTGTACCATGTCCCAATTCTGAAATAGCTGCTTGTTATCATCCCTCTGATCTTCTGAGGACAGTTGCACAGGCTGTTGGGACTGTGTTTGAGAGGTCTACAAAGAATGTGAGTTAAAAAAAAAACAAGGCACACTAATGATCTTGGCGGGAGTGATCTTAGAGGGAGTGGATTGTGGATAAAGTAACTCTGGAACCAGTGAAACTGGGTTAACTTTGCCTTACACTGGGAAAATCAAAGTGTCTCCAGAGCAAAAGGAAACATTTTACAATATACGTTTGATTTACTATCTAAACCTGTATTCAAACAACTATTGCACAAATGCTGACTTCAAACTCCAACTCAGTTGATCGTTCCCTCCATCCCAGGCCTACGATTGGTCGGATTCCCTCAAAACAAACACGTAGGAAAACACAAATGGTTTGGAATGCATGAAGTCTGAGCCACGGTGAACTATTGGTTAATATTAACCAATCTGCAATCATTCACAATGGAACAAAAATCTAAAGGTATTTAACAGAAAAAACTGTCAATGACCTTAACAAACCAGAAAATTCTAACTCTAAAGTTCTTTAGTTGTGTTCAGTCGTGTCGTTTGGTGACATCAGTCCCCTCTGCATGTTGCCAGATTGCTTTATATCCAAATGTTCCCCAAATGCTGTATTGCAGCAGGTCTCTCGTGCCGTCACATACACATATATGCTTTATTTATATGACGGTTTCAACCACTGAACAAACAACAATATTCCAGGCAAGCAAAACAAAGTCCAAACGCTGAAGCGTGAGGCAAACAGAGGCGTGTCCGATGGTGATTATGTCCTCATGAACGATTGGATGAGGAGACTCTTTAAAAAATCTGGATGGCTTTCAAAGTCATTTCAGTATTTACAGTTCAAAGAGGAAGAATCACTGTTGCTCCTGATTTGAAAAGTCATGAGTAGATGTCCGTACTTTGAGAAGAAGCACCTGTATGTAGAAATGTCCTGAAATTCTGCTGAAACATTTCAGGGCGTCCAGACTTATGAGGTTTTCTCCCTTTCACAGGTTGTTCAAAAGCAAGCCGCTGACGGCAGAAGGGGACGAGGATGCTGCTCAGGCGGGAGTTAACAAGGCCAGCAAAGGAGGAATTATCTATGGAGACTACCTCCAGGTAGGAAATTGCATTAACATCCTGGATCAGTCTTTGTCAATGAAGAGAGGCATGAAATGTGGATCCGAAACGTTTAATTTTTCTTCTTATCGCAGCTTGAAAAAGTCCTCAGCAGCCAGGTTCTGCAGAGTGAAATAAAGGGTAGCAAGATCCACGATGAGCACCTCTTCATCGTCACCCATCAAGGTAATTCCTTCAATTACGCTACTCACAAACAAATCTGATTCAATTATCAAGTTATTGTATCTGCTCGATTGAAAACTGCCCCAGTGGATTAAATTAACTGATTTAATTATTTGTAATATTAAATTAATGTGTTCTAACCTGATTTTTTTCCCCGTTTATCCAGCCTATGAACTGTGGTTCAAGCAGATTTTGTTTGAACTTGACTCGGTGCGAGACATCTTCATCAGAGGACAAGTAAGTCACACGTTGGGCTTTAAGAGGTTAATCTTTTATGGCTTCTCCAAACAGAGCCGAGAAATTACAATTATTTCAAATGCTGTTAAAGGTGGAAGTCTGAGTCGCTGAGTGTCTTCTTCTTTCTTTCGAAATTGATCTTCTGACTTTTTTTTTATAAATTCCCTTTGTTATTTCTGCTTGAAAAGAGACACGATGTTCCGGGAACGCGGGTGCCGTAATGATTCACGCCGTTTCCATAAGCAGAGATTTATTTGTTGATTATTGACTTTGTCCTGAACTGATCCCAGGTCCGAGATGAGCGCAACATGCTCAAAGTCAACACGCGCATCCAAAGGATCGTGATGATCTTCAGGCTGCTGGTCGACCAGTTTGGAGTTTTGGAAACGATGACAGCTTTGGACTTTTTTGATTTCAGGTGAATTTCGATTTTGGCCACAGCTGAATATTTATTAAGGTGCTTTTCTTCATGGTGTTTTGTGGTCCTGCTGTAGAGAATACCTGTCTCCTGCCTCCGGGTTCCAAAGTCTTCAGTTTCGGATCCTTGAGAACAAAATCGGAGTGTCGGACAGCCTGAGGGTTTCATACAACAGACGCCATTATAGGGACAATTTCAAGGGTCAGGAAAGTAAGATGTTGACCAGCATGGAACAGGAACCATCGCTCCTGAGACTCGTCGAGGTAAATTGACCACTAAATATCCTTTGTGCGCGCTCACTTCCATTCCATTTTTATTTTCTACGTCGTGCCGCTGTACCTCTCTGTAAGAACATGCTGTATAAACAGGAAAAATGTCACAATAAATGTCTTTTGTTAGGAATGGCTAGAGAGAACACCAGGATTGGAGGTAGATGGATTCAATTTCTGGGGAAGGTTGGAAATCAATATATTAAGAGGCCTGAATGAGGAGAAAGAAAAAATTGAGGTAAGCGCTGACTCCAGATTTCAGGGAACATGTTTGTGCTCCCTTCTGGGGCACAGATGATTGACAGCGACTCTTTTTTTAATTTTATTTTTTTATTTATATTTAAGAAAATGCCCAAGTCTGAGGACAAGGAGGAACTGATGGGGGAGCTGGCCAAACAGAAAGATCTCTTCACGTCCCTGTTTGATGAAAAACGTCATGACCATCTCCTTAGCAAAGGTCAGTGCTTCTGGCAGATCAAGCTCCGGTAAATGCAATGTTTGACCAGTTTTAAATATTATTTTTCTAACTTTGTGAGCTGGGTCACTTTGAAATGGAGCTTTAATGCTCATTTGATTTTCCTCACTAGGTGAGAGACGGCTCTCTTACAAGGCTCTTCAAGGCGCCTTGATGATCTATTTCTACAGGTATGGATACACGTTAACTGTAGAGATCCAGATAGCTCCAGCACAGTTTTAATGGGTGAGCTTGGTAGCCTAGACATTAGCCAGCAATCATTTTGGTAACCATTGGCAACACTGGCTTTGTATTTATCCAAGAGGAAACAGAATCATGTGATTCACCCAATGTTGATGTGAATTGGTGGAAACATTAGGAATCAAGTGTCTAAAAATGTTATTTCCTGACCTTTCAGGGAAGAGCCAAGGTTCCAGGTCCCTTTCCAACTGCTCACATCCCTCATGGATATCGACACCCTGATGACTAAGTGGAGATGTAAGCATTTATGTGCTGCAATCTGTCACGGAAAAGAGAAAGCAGCGCTTCAGTGAAATACCTCACCATGTCAACGCGCACTTTAAATGTGTGTCTGCCTCTTGTTTCAGACAATCATGTTTGCATGGTGCATCGAATGATCGGCAACAAATCCGGGACCGGAGGGTCGTCAGGCTACCATTACCTGAGATCGACAGTCAGGTATGTTATGATGGAAAGTAACCTCCTGTTAACAACTAGCACACAGAGTCCATTAGATTCTGCAGGTGATTAAGAAAAAATCTACTTAACCTGTAATTGCAATCTGACAGGCTAAGACTTTAACCGCATAAGATATTGTGTTTTCCATTATAGAATACATTTTCTGACTTGAGAGGTTGTGTTTTACAGAACCAAATCCCCCCCTGAAAAAAAAATTAAAAAAATCCCAGTTTAGCTCGTAATTATGAGATACTGGACAGGTGCCACGCCCACCACTACTTTAGATTAGAATCATTATGATTCCATTTCCTCAGCTGTCAGGATCCAACATTTGACAGTTATCCGAGTCAGCAGCGAGCCAGCTTGGATGCATTTCTAATGCACGCGTTTATATCCAGGAAGCATTCTAATCCGCGCTGGTTAATTCCTGCAGCAGGAAAACAGCAACTTTTCTGTCGGAGATGGCAGCACAGTGTTGACGGGTTTAGAGCGACGGGTTTAGAGCAGCGACGGGTTTAGAGCAGCGTCTTGTGTCTGACTATTGCTGTGCATTGAGCTAAGGAGCTACGAGTGAGAATGCCACCTGTACAGTTTATCTTGTAATCACATGGATAATCTTATGATACTTTTTGCAATCAGATAAAAAGGAGGGGAAAAACAAACAGTTTATCTTGTATTTATGAAATAAAGCATCAAGATAATTACGAGATAAGCCGTTTTTCTTTTTCCTTTTTGGTGAATGCAATGCTCATCCGTAGTGTTTTACAGTATCTTTCTTTTTACCTTTAGCGACCGCTACAAAGTGTTTGTGGATCTCTTCAACCTGGCAACGTTCCTGGTGCCTCGCCACTGGATTCCAAAGCTAAATCCCAGCATTCACACTTTCCTGTACATGGCCGAATGCAACGACAGTTCATACTGCAGCGAAGACTCCGACTAAGGGCGTCTCAGTCGACTGGCTCCGCTCCCTTTCTTCACTGTAACTGACCTCACATGGTCATTAAAATACAGGTTGGAGCTGAGAAATCATGCACATTTACAACTTCTAAGAAATATCTTATGGTCGTATGGAAAGACTGCAAGCTGCAGGTTCATACCTCAGAAATGTGAGTTCTAGTAGACAGGCAACACCAAGTAAAGCAGATGGGTCCCTGACATTTAATTAGATGTTTTCCACTAAAATTATGCATGGGTTTCCACAGAAGCAATTTCTTAGAGAAAAGTGTCAAGACGTGAAATCATTTTAGATCCTATTATATTTTGGGGGTTTTAGGATTCAGTGTAAAGAGAAATACACGTAGTAAAAGTCAAAGGAAACCCAGCGTTACAAGTGTTGTAAATAATGTTAATATTGGAGTCCTCCAGTGGTCTTTGTACAGTATGTTGAAAATGAATGTATGTATTTATGCACTTATTAATTTCTGTATAAATAGAACAGGCCATTAGTGCCTCTTATCTAAAAAAGGTAATTTATTACAGCATATGCATTATTTAGTTATTGTGCATGTTAATTCATGTATAATTACAACACACACTGAAGACAAATAGATTTACAAACTGGCAACAAAACCTTTCATGGCAAGAAAATGAATCTTGTCAAAGAAAAACTGCTGCCACAGAATCGGCAATACCTGAAAATTGAAAGAAAAAAGATCTTGTATTAATCCAGAGACACAGAATCTAAATGATGTAATAAAACCACAAAAGATCAGACGTGCTAAAGGTCATTACTTACCACAAATGTTGCTGCCAACTTTCATATAAACATAACCCTTATCGCCCCATGTTGTTCCCCAGGAGTTCTGTACAATCCAATATGGGATATCCCCTACATGAGACAACGTGCATTTCAGTATTCAATTATTTACAGAGCAAAGGGCTGCCATGCTCGTTTGTGCGCAGTGCAGTGGAAACAACTTACTGCGTTATATAATCCTCGTGCAACGCTCGCAGACCCCGAGCATTTATGACAGTTTAAGAAACATGAAATTCTAATGAGTGTGAATCAAAAACAGTGTTGTCTTGCCAAAATGGAACGTGTCAAAAATAAAACTTTTAAATGCAAGAGGTGTCTGTTGTGATAACTCGGGTTTTTTAAACAAGCCTTCGCTGTTTGCCGCACTTATTTACACTTCTTAGAAATCGCATCATGCAAACAGAAACGCATGCATGCATCAGAGAGTTTTGGCTTGTGACCTTTCGGTTCCCCGGCCAGGATCTTAAAAGCCCTCCGACCCACTATTATCATTATTGATTCTACTGGAAAGCCCTGCAGTGACAGTCTGTACCAGTAGTGTCGTATCCGACCACCAGGACGGCGTGGTTGGACCTTTTGCTGGAGCAGTGGTACTGAATGATCCCACCGAGGTAGTCCTGCCAGCTCAAAGCATCCACGACCACAGACAAGGGCCCGTGCTTCACCAGGTGACCCATCATGGCCTCTTCTTGACCGCTGAAGGAGGACAGCAGGAGCGTTTAGTCCTAATGCAGCAAAATTGGCTGTGTAATTAGGCCACTTTATTGTCATATTATAATGTAAAGTGTGCCATTAAGAGAGGGGGGGGTGCAGAATTTATACGGGCTACAGAGGAAATGGCTGAAATTCAACAATTCAATGGGACAGATCTGGCACTCTTCTCTTCACCTCACACATCTTCTCAGTGAATTAATTTCTAATCAGCTGTTGCACCTCATTCTTACCGCTGCACATATGCAGTATGTGTCCACTGGGCTTTCTCCACGGAGGTATAATAATCTCTTGTCTGGATAGCAACATATAAGACTCGGATCACTGCCAAAGTGATTACAACCAAAGATATTGTCTCGACTTTAATTCAAAGGTAAGAACTACACTTAAGTGCTGGTTTGATTTATTTATTTCATCAAACTTTTATTTAGTGAGTGAAACCCACTGAGTCCTACCAACAAATGCATTAAAGAGTTAAAACACGGACAGGGTAAAGATAAAGTGGCTTATTCCACATGCCTAAATGACTCGCCCAAGTGTTGGAGCTCCTCTAGATAAACCACTATAGTGAGGGAGGTGGGGGCTGTTATTTCAGGGCTACATGTATTTTTCCTTGAACTTGGCTTATTACAATCATTCGGAATGATTGTGCAACCCACTGCTGTGTTGACAGGATAAACAGTTCTTGAACTTTGTGCTTGGTCAATCCCCTGGTTTTCCCTCATTTGCCCATTGGATAAAGAACAGTGTTGTAAATGTTTCAGACAGAAGACCAGCAGAAATGTGTATCTCACCTGAAGTCAAGGGCAGTAAAGTTCTTCACACCAACCCCTCCATGGGAACCAGAGAAAAAGTGACACATTCTTGTCTGAGCCTTGTAGGGATACTCTGACTGAGGCACCAGTTTCACTCTGGTCTGCCAAAGGATAAATAATTAATGAAATTATTAATCATTCATCTTTCTGCATCAATCCAAACCAGTGGTAATAATGAAAATGTAATGGTTATTATTCAATTATCTAGAACTATTAGAATATAACCTTAATTTCCACCATTATGTGAGTAGAATACAAGGTTAAACTGCATTACATGACTAGAATAATGACTTGAAATTGGAAATATACGTGCCTTTTAAGCTAGTTGTGATGTGAACTTCAGAAGTTATGGAGATACTGGTAGTAAGGACAAACTGTGCTTTGAGCTTCACAAGCAAAGGACCATTTAAGATGACCGCAAATAGCAGTCAAACCACTCTTCTTTGAAGAAAGTGACAAACCGACTAAGTGCTACCTTTGGAGGGCTGCAACTCAAAAATGCCATCGAGTGCAAAGCGGCGAGTTTGCAGATATTTTTAAAGTGCACCGAATGAGAAAACAGCAGCGTGTGGTGCAGCCTGCAAAGGCAAGTCGGGAGATCGGGGGCAATCAATGGAATTTGATTTTTAGGGCCAATGCTAAAACAGGCAATTAATAGCAGGTCGATAACTGAACACAATAACTACGACATCAGACCCAAATGGAAGTATCAAAAATTATTAAAAAAGGGGGAAAAAATGACAGAAGTGTTGTATTGTAAAATTAAAATAAACTTCAGAGGAAGTGGTTAAGAAATTCCCCCCGGAGTTTTACAAATAAAGAAACTGGATTAATAAGTAGAAAGACGGATTGTACCATAGATCATTTCAACGTGTTCATTCGTGCGTTTTGTTTTCTCGTCAACATACTGACTAAGCAAATGCCTCGTTTATTTTTGCTGCCCCTCCAAAGTCTCAAGTCGTCCACATGTTTTATTATTTGTGAAACTGAAGCACGTCCCGTTCTCACTCACTGAAGACTGCAGACTCAGCAGAGATGAAGATGAGGTTAGTGAGTGGACGCGGATACAACGGGGTGAACTAAAAAGGCGACGGGGAACCGCCGTCTGGCTCAACATCTCCGCAGGGTTAAAAAGGTGTGTGCACAAACACGTTAGTGTCAGCTCAGACATGATTGGAGCCGTAAATCCACTTAATCGGAGCACCGCTAAGATAATCCAGCTCATAGCAACGCCACAGCCTTTTTCCTTCCATGCACGTGGAGGAAGCTATGAGGCGAATTTTACAGCGTGAAGCGTCACATTTGCCCACTCATCAGGAAAAAATACCATCTGAATATGGCTCATCATGAAGCTGAAGTGCCGTAAGAGAACTCTACCACATAGATCAATTTAAGCAGATCGTCAGGAATCTGACGGCGCTGCCAAGTCGGTGGCCAGGCAGGAAACAGTTCTGGATGGCTCAGGTTAGTTTGGCTGTTACTACACATGCAGCAAAGAGGCGGACAGAGATTGGATATTCTCATTTTCAAAAGAATTTAGACGTCCTCTTCTGCCTTTGATATTCCCAGAAATTGACAAATTCTATCAAACCAAAAACCATAAATAGCACGACAGGAGTGAGAAACCACGCAGAATGTATTTTTAGTTAAAGGTTGCGCTGGCGGTCCAAAAAAGCATGTTTCATCACTCAGTCAAGTGAGAAGCACACCAACGTATGAAAGCATGGCCGCTGTATTCCGCTGTATTCTAGAATTACATTACTAGATCAGTTCAAACCTGCTGTTAAACAAGTGGTTTGGAAAAGTCCACATACTTGAGTTAACCACTTCAAAGCGGCGACCGGGGTGCCTCCGTTGCAGCCTTTATTTTGAAACGAGCAGTCCAGAACCTGCTGCACGCTGAGTTCCACCAATTGCGAGCCCCCAATTGCGTGGACGGACTGCACGGCGCCGACGACGCTGAAGGCCCAGCAGCTTCCACACTGCACATAAAAGGACAGTGATCGCAACCCGTGACAGTTCTAGAAAGGAATAAAGTTTCTCTGATAGTCAATGGTTTTTAAGTGCCTGAGTTTGAAGACTCCTTATTAAATTTGAGGACCTTGACTTGAACTTTAGTCAGTGCAAATCTAACGGGATTTTAGAATCAAAACTCTATTAGAATGATCAAGGTTGGGAGATCATTTTTATGTTGGGAAGTCGCACCCACCCATGACTGTGTAGGTGTGACTAATTGTTCTCTACTGCCATCTACTGTCAGATACACATCAGGTGTTGGCTGGAGGCTTCCAGCTCCCTACACTTTAGATTTTCAATAGATATTGAAATAATGACAATCAATGCAATATCATATGATTTTATGTGGATTAAGAGAACCAAAACCATCAGCCCGATCTGCTACATTACATATCATCAGCTGAGAATTTGGATATTTGGATGACAGAGGCTCAAACCGACCTGTTCTGCCTATTCTGCCTTTGTCTGCATACACGTGCTGATCTTGTGATGTAAAGATATATTTCTTTTTGATAGCAGCAGCGTTGAGCAGCATCTCTTTATGTATGGGAAATTAATCAGTTCAATTAAATTAGGCGCGCATTCTTCTGCTGTGGACTAGGTCTCGTTTCCTTGTGCAGCATAAAATCCTATTAATGTGATAAAAGGAAGCATTCTCTCTCCAAAAAAAGAAAATCTTGTGTTTACACAGTTTATTGTCAATACTGAAAAAAACCAACACATCAGTAACATGACTTAGACTGAAGTTTGATACAGAAAACATCAGAACCTTCTGCTGTTCTTGAACATGTCAGAAATGCTAAATATTAAAATCATCAAAACCTAAACCAAGAGGAATTTGAGATGTGAGGCTTGAGATTTGGAGTTTTTGTACACAGCGCTGTGTTTATTTTCAGGCTCTCTATCCCCCTGTTTGGCTGCATGAAAAAAAAAAAATCAGTTTGTGGAGAAGAGCTGCTGGAGAGCAAAGTGCTCGGTGAGTGTGGTTATATACAGACTCCCTGAAGTGGTAAACCCTTCATCAACTTAAGGGAGTGAAATACTGTGTAGGCTTTAGCCAGTATGGGCTGGTTTCTGCAGAAAAAATATCAGCCCCGATGGCAAATCGACTGAGGGAAAATGTGAGAAAGAAAGTAAACCTTTCTAAAGCTGCAGCAGCAGCAGCTCTGCCTCCTTTCATCACTTTCTCTAATAAACAGCCCCGTGTTCTCTATCATTTTTGCCCTGACTGTAAAATAAGTCGCCTCTTTGCAAGGTCCCATAATTCCCCGCTTTATCCTAACTTGCATCTGTGCCACGTGACGACGTGCGTGGAGACAGATGCTTTCACACCCATCTGCTACATATAAACATCTGCTCACCAGCATGTCCACTCTTGAAGCTCAGAGAGATCACAACAGGCCACTGTTTATTAGCACCACTACAGAAGGCACCTGATGGGTTTCACAGAGCGGAAAAGGCAACTAAAAACAGGCCAACCCTATCTGGGTCATCTATTAGATCAAATTATTTATACCATAATCTGATCTAATTCATGATCATTTGCTTGAGAAATTAAATAAAGTTTATTCCCAGCTTTTGACTTACTGCTTGTTGGTTCTGGACTGGTGCCACTATTGCATGGTCCCTCCAGTCAAATTTGGCTGGGAGCCCCTCTGCTTTCTGTCCAGAGAAGGCTGGAGCTCTGTCAGCACTCGCTCGCAGGTACAGATCTGTGGATTACATATACAGCTCAAAGAAAACCTTGGACATAGCGATGCCTGCTAAAAATAAAGGCAGCACAAATTGAGCCCCGGTCCCTCGATGAAAGACGGAAACCAGTCGGTTCAACACTGATTTACAGTAAGTGTGCACATCTTTCCTGATTAAACACCCATAATTGTGTGGAAAAAATTAAAAGCATTAAATTCATATACTGTTGTGTCAGTTCCTATAGCAATGAGGCAAATTTGCACAGCGGCAGACCAACCTTGAAATTCCCTCTGCGACAGGTCAGAGAACTGGTTTATGCCGTACTTGGCAGACTGCGAGGCTGCGGAGAAGGAATTCAAATAGGCATGTCGCGTTGCAGATTCCTGCAATCACAATGCGAAGTTAGACGAAGGGCTGAGAAAAGTGGAAAAAAGGAGCCTTTAAAATGTTACTCGAGACATTAAAATGAACAGAAAAATAAGCCGCCTAATTTTTTATAACCAAGAAAAACAATTATAAATGACCTAAACAATATACAAAGAAATCAAAATGTTACTTGTAATTAATGCAAATTCCCAAATATTTCTATTGCTAGTTAACCCACGTTTGATGCTTATTTACCATCTGAGAAACTGCTTGGTTTTATTGCTTTACTTTTTTTAAATGTAGTTTTTAAAGTTTTAGCTCCTCAGGCAACATAAGATGACATCACATTCCCACTACAACAGTTAAATGCAATTACATCAGCATGTGAAGAGTCCCTTTATGCCTTTAGCCGTACTTTAAATGATGACAAATAAAACTTCTGCATCCTAGTGTTGCCACATTTTATCTCTGGGGTAATTATTAATTTATTTTATTGGTATCAGACAAGCTAAAACAAATGCAGTCTAATAAAAATAGTCATGCAATAAACATTCAAACCGTAAATAAGAACTGCACAAAACTGAATCAGCGTTCTAAAAATAGTGCGGTAATCTGACATTTTCTTTTAAATTTATGATTATATATAATGATTTGATCTTTTATAGATTAATAACATTACCATAAATATAAAATAACAGAATTACCAACCAAACATAAAACCTTTTTTTTTTTTTTTTAAAGGGGGAAAACTGACAGCTTGTATTTGCACACACACACACACACACACACACACACACACGCACACACACACACGCACTTCTCATGAAACCTGTTACTACTTTTGCCCACAACTAAGTGCTACTTTTTAAAGACCCAATTCCCTGACTGTCAGTGCAGAATTGCGGGTAAAAGTGGAGACAGATGCTGCAGCACTTTAGCGTGAAGCAGCAGCCCATCTGTGCACGTCAGTCTTAAAAACAAGGAGCGGCTGATTTAATAGCTGTCACAGCGCCGCCATGGAGTGAAATCCCGGCTGTGTCTCGGGCCATTTTGACTGGGAAACTGAGCAGAGTGTCGTTGCTGACATCAATTATAAATCACTGCACTCATGCCAACTTTGATAAAAGGCGTCACATGTCTGTCATAGTGCTTCTGACTGGCTGGTTCCCAGAATATCCCGGTGCAGGACATGGAATCAAACCAATATAATTAGTGTAGCATTAAATATGACAATTTATTTCAATAAAAATTAATGCATATGTATTACAGTACAGTGTGTTAAAAGATGAATGCATATTTATTACAGTACAGTGTGCATTTAAATGTTACTAGCTGTAGTAAATTGCAGGGATTAAAGTGCTAATAGTAACGGGGGGTGCAGTGTTGTGGTTTGCAGCGCCCGTAGTCACGTAGTTTTAGTCAAACCACAATTTAAACTAAGGGATTAATAGTTAGAGGGCGCATCCATTCGTCCCACATTAAACTTTGGGGAATCCGCACATTGTTTGGCTCAATGCGCGTCGGCCAGACGTCAAATAACGCTGGATTACGGGAGGAAGCGACGCGTTAGCGGAACAACTTCCCGAACCTACCTGAAAAAAGAAAAGACGGCGGTCGAACTGCGGACTGTTGACCTCGTAATTGCGGCCAAAACGCTCCCTGAACCACTCGAAATCGGACGCGGACGAGTTTACTTTCACCCAGGTGTCAGAGGCGCTGACATACTGCCCGAATGGCGTCCAACCTAACGCGGAGGGTAAAAGCAAAAGCAGAACTAAAGCACCAGCCGTCATTGAAGGGAAGTTACTGTTAAGACGACGTGAAAAGTTCTTTACGAAACGAAAGTGTAACCAAGGAGAGTTTCAGCGGACATGGCGAGAGGACTGAAGGGCGCATGCGCAAGATGAAGGCGCGCTTCCTCTGCAAGGCGCAGGCACAAAGGTCATCATTTTCATTAATAGCTATTATTATTGGTATTATTACAACACTTTGGAAATGTCAAAGAAGCTATTGTGCGGCAAAAACCTCTCAAGTCTCAGAATTCATTGATCATATATTCCACACAGACTTCAGTCACTGACGACTATGAAGCATTTTTAACACATCTAATTCATAGTTTAAAAAATGTCATCTGAAATCACACAATGTCAAATTTGACTAGTTTAAATGAAGCCACGCACAGGTATGCAGCATTGCACTAGTTGCTGAGAAGCTCTGGCAGCTGCAGAGCATTTTCCCCCTGAGCTGCACTTTGTCTGGACGAGCCAGCCCGTCAGTTCTCTGAGAGAAAAACCAGGACCACTTGTCCGTTATTTGAAGAGGCATCCGATCCTGTCTTCATAATAACCCAGCCTTCTTTTACGCGGGAAGCAATGTCGGAGTCGACGAGGGACCTGACCAACAAGCCTTTTGCGGCCCAGTTGTCCCACGTCTACCTCAGTATCTTGGCGCTGTTTTGTTTTAAGCTCTTCGTGAAGATTTCCCTCAACTTGCTTGCGTACTTCTACATTGTCCGGGGGAACCGCAAAGAGGCGGCCAGGATATCAGCAGAGTTCTATGATTACGGCCAACATAGTAAGTACCATCATAAACTCACTTGGTAGGTACAGGACTGTTTGGTTCCTTTAAGTTCCAACTCATATAATTGGAGAAAATTAAAAAAAAATATGCAAAAGAGCTACATGATGTCTACACTATACACAAAGATGTATAAAGTAGTGGAAAATATTAATTTTAAAAGATTAAAAATCAGGATATGTACCTGTGACCACACAAGCAGACATGTATTCACATTTTCCATGTTTATAAATGAGCTATAAATACTTTATTGCTAACTTCCTTGGCTTATAACAGCCATTAGCTGCATTTTTACACCACATACAGACAAATAATGCTACTTTTCTTCCATTAATTTAAATTAAGTACAAATAAATCCTGAAAAAACTATATTGAATATTACATGAAGCCAGTGAGGGCTGGCAGCGTGTTTTTCTCTAAAGTATTAATAGAACATAGTCATGATTGCCCCCCCCCCCCCCCCCCTCACCCCTCACCCTTTCCCCCACCCTGCCCTAGTTTCCATTCCCAGCTATGCAGTGAACCCTTTCACACTCACAACAGCAACAAACACAACACTCCATATTTCCAGGGACAGACGGAGGTACTTTACGAGGAGAAGGAGCGACGCGACGCCGACATAATCTGTATCCGTTTTTTCGAGAGGATGTTAAATTTAAAGAGAATTCAGCCTGCAGAATACTGATCAGCTAGACCCAGGCTATTAGTCAGAGTCCTGCAGGTAGCTTACCTTGTTCTAAAAATCTTTTTGATGTCTGCAGCTCAGCCTTTCACGTGTGTTTCCACTTCAGATTAGTGTCGGTTAGGGAAAATTCCCAGTGTAAATAAAATCACAGGCATTCAAATGGAAACTTCCCGTTGATTATCATCACCGAGGTCTGATTAAAAATGGATAAAGATGAGAATGAAGATGATGAAGTGTGGAACGCATCAGCCGTTATTCTGGATATTGATTCAGGTGCGCCGAGAGTCACAGTCGGAGACACATTTTTATCTGCCGAAATGATATTGAACGGCCGCAGCCAGTTTTTCAACTTTAATATCCATCTGTCACACCGGCGTCACGAGATGAACGGGAATATGTAGCTTTGAAAAATAAGAATTCAGTAAAAAAAAAAGAAACTGTTGGGGAAATTTAATTAGCAGTTGTACAATACAAGGAGGACAAGGTCGTTTATCAATAGGCAAGAGTTGATTTACCAGCTTCTTACTAAACCATTAATGACAAGTTATTGTCATTATTCTGTCATTTATTGTAGCAAACTGTACTTTCAACACGAATCTGGTGTAAATATCAGCACTTGCATGATTAGAATTGTATTTATTCCATCACTTTACTTTGTAATTTTGTATAACAGCATCAGCACAGTGTTTCTAAATGAAGAGAGACCATTATGCACTGAAACCTTGCCTGATCTGCAGGATCCTGGGCTGACCGATCACCCCTCCATGATGCAGCCAGTCAGGGCCGGCTCCTGGCTCTGAGGAACCTCATTTTACAGGTGAATTTTGCAATCCATCCAGAGACCAATGCACTAATGGGGTCTTTGGGAGCTGCTCTCAGGGGAAAATTATTATCCATCAGAGCAGCGCTTTGGTATAAATGGAGTAATTATGCATATCTGCAATTAACTGTAATTATCCAAGTCCAGCCGCACCTCATTGTTAATTTACAACCTTCCAACAGTCCAATCAAGTTTCTCTTTTACCAAAAATAACACCGTAATCAGATTAAAATGATGTTGTATCATTATAGCAATAATGAATCTTAATTGCGAAACTTGTTGAGGCCGTGGCCTCCCATTGGCCAATACAGGCTGTTCAGAATTCTGCAGAGGCATAGGGTACAAATGAAAATAGGCGTAGCTAAACATCTGAAAGTAAAAGGCAAATGCCACAAGCAACAGCTCCTCGTCAGTAACAAATATTGTGTTTATTGTGTGGGTTTGCAGAGGACGACCGTTAAGAGCTGCAAGCTAAATGCGTTGGGTATAGTTCAGCAATGAGCCTGGAGTGTTACGCAACAAATCAATCAATTGATTCAAGGTTAGAAAAGATAAGCAAGTTTAAGTACAAACTGTTCATTTTTTATTTTAACAGACGGGGAGGGTTCATTGCTTTGTTTATTTTTTTCCTTTTCCTGCACTGAACGGATGAAAAGTGCGGTCCCATCGCGTCCATGGACTACTCATGGCCGCAAAACAGCAACTATTGGACATAAAACGGTTTTAAAACATATTTTGTTCTTATTCAAATCAATTCTGGCAGCGGTGTCATTAACCTTGTTGAGCCCATCACGAGTACATTAGCAAAGGTTTAATGTCACTTTTAATGCCTCTAATTCCCGTGTCTGTGTTCAGGGTCACAGCGTAAACGTTCTGACAATAGACCATGTGACGCCCCTTCACGAGGCCTGCGTTGGAGACCATGTCGCCTGCGCCAGAGCACTTATTGATGCAGGAGCAAATGTGAGTCTCGCATTTACACTGGAAATTCTTTTCTTAAATGCTCTGTAGGGAAAGAATGTCATTATGGAGCTGAATTCTCCTTCAGAAGTCCCAAGGATGTTCACATCTGCCCGATTAAGCTAGGCCTAAAAATAAGAGCTAAAAAAAACTATGTGTTTACAGGTCAATGCTCTGACGATTGATGGAGCCACCCCTCTGTTCAATGCCTGTACAGTGGGAAGTGTGGCATGCACAGAAATTCTTTTGGAAAATGGAGCACAGCCCCAGAGCCTGGTGTACCATCCCTCACCTATGCACGAAGCAACAAGTAAAGGTAAATTATAACGGAACGAAACACGTTCAGAATCGCAAGACTCCGTTATTTTGGGTAATTCTCACAGCGGAGACAAAATCTATACATATTTAAGGCATCCGTCGCAGCAAACTCCCCCTTCCCGATGAGGCAACGGAATATTATGGCAATGTTATGTATACCGGTATACGAAACATTATTCCCCCCAATTTTAAAAGCAGTGCACAGCTGAAATAAGTCATGTGACTCTTGGGTATCACAAAATTGTTGAAGGTCATCACTATATGTACAGATAATGTGCACTAAATTCATGACTGCTGCAGTGCAGCTATTTAAATATGTATCTCTACATTATCGACTGTTATTAAATAAGACAGGAGCTAAACTTTCATTAAAATTCTGGCAGTTTGAAATGGCCGTGAGCGTGGGCCAGTCGCTCCGCCGAAGTCGTTTTCCCCACCAGAAAAAGAGCTTTAAAAATAAATTCAAACATGACCCGAGGAGACAGCTTGGAGAATTATCTCCTACTGCCATTTACTGATTACTGTGGTCATGCTCCATTACTTTCAGGTCATTATGGGTGTGTGGAAGCTCTGTTAACTTGGGGGGCAGATGTGGATATGGACATTCCTCACCTGGGCACAGCGCTATATACAGCCTGCATCTGCCAGGAGCTGGAGTGTGCCAGTAAGCTCCTGAGGGAAGGTCAGTTTGCAGCAATGTTTCCTGATGCCAACCTCACGTCCTACCTCAGCATCTGCACAGGCATACAGGCAGAAAAGAGGTTTCTTTGGCAAATATCGCCTTTAGGTTGAGTAATTTAAGCAGATATAAATGTGAACAGTGACTCTTTCCTCCCAAAAGCATAAAATTGGCAGTCAGATATGGAAAGTTTGATTTCTAGCAGCAGCCCGCAGCTGACTGATCATGACTTGAAACCTTTCTTGTTTGCCTTGGGCTACTGAGTCATTTTCCAGAAATGAAAAACCAAAAAAAAAAAGACGACACATAAAGTGAGGCAAGAACTTAAAGTGTACTCACTGTTATGTGTGCAGGTGCAAATGTACAGAAAGGCAAATCCCTGGATTCACCTTTACATGCAGCTGCTGAAAAAGACAGCACAGAAGTTGTGAAGCTGCTGCTGGACTTCGGGGCAGACATTAATGCCCGGAACACAGAATTTCAGAGACCGGTAGACGTGGCTCCACCCAGCAGTCTAACCGAGGGCTTCCTCCTCCTATATGAAGGTTCAAACATCTTTTTTATGTACAGCCTTTGTTCCTACACAAGTCCATCCCCAAAGCCAGCATATTTGGACATAGACAGTCACTCCCAGCTCTCACACTGTCTAATTTTTATAGCTACTCCACGACTGCTCAGCCAGCTGTGTCGCCAGTGCATCAGGAACTGTGTTGGCCGGGACAGGCTCCATCTTCTGGCCCATCTACCCCTGCCAAATAGGCTCAGGAGCTACCTGCAGTATCACTGAAGGCTGGAAAGCTTGAGCTAATGACCTGTCGCCTACGTCCAAACAGAAATGAGGTAAATCCACCAAACGGTGGAGCCAGATGTTTGTAAAGCTGAATTTTTGTACCTGTACTCACAAAGGTAACCAATAAGGTCTGCAAGAACTACTATAGAAATAAGCAAAAGGTGTACAATTATGGTATGTTGCATTTTGAATATATTTTTGATATTTACAATGACCACAACAGATGGATGCAACTTGGAACCTTGACTTTTTGAGAATATAATGTAATAAAGGCAGTATCCATCATTCTCTGTTTGATAAATAGACCTGATGTGTAGAGCATAACACAATTAAACTGCTTTGAAAACCGCACACCCACAATTATGTTGTCTTTACATAACGTCGCGCCCTGCGTGGTTGTCGAAATTAATTGTTCCAACGCAAAAATTAGACGTATCAAGTTTGAGTGCCAACAACTGGATGGAGCTGATTTGTAAACTGGACGGTGCTCTTCGCTACTGTACTTTTCTTTTTTGCAGGAATGAGTTTCTTTTAAATTGTCAGTAAAGAGCGGCAGAAAAGCACAAGTTTAGGTTTTGTGGATTTCTTACTGAAGCAGACAAAGTGGGATGTAAATTTTATATTTTAATTAAAACAAAAAAAACAATAAGCTACTACCACAATTGGGATGTACAAGCAGATGTAAACTGTGAAACATCTGAAACAAGAGCAGCAAACACACAAGATTCTCAGCACCAGGAATTAGACGAGGTTATAAATAAATCTAGAGACAGAGGTGCAACACAATGGGGTAGGAGGCAGTCAAGCAGGTGAGAAAAACAAAGGAAGAGGTGTCAAATTTGAAAAAGACATGAGGCAAACAAGAGAATTGTACAGCATGGACACAAAATAAACACCTCAAAAATACAGACAAAAGAAGCACTTGACAAAAGGAGCAGAATATTAACACACACATCTTAGATATATAATATATTAAGGTGAGACAAGTGCAAAATATCTCATGAAATATAAACATGACAACATGGATCCTGAAATCCACTGAAAAGTGTGAAAAAGAACACTTTAAAACCTGAAAGACAAGAGGCTCCGGACCTGAAAAGACCAATTTGCGACTCCGCGTTTATAAAAACCAGAGAATGCAACTCAGCAGGCTCCAGACTGCAACACTGTCAACTTTGAAAATTGAATAATATGAATATTTAAGACACACTGAATACTTAGAAGTTGGCTAAACTGCACAACACACAACTTGTAGTAACCAAAGAACGGCTAATGGAGTACGAGAGGCTAAACTGACTTTTCAGCTGAGAATTACAGGTTTAGAACAAAAAGTCCATTTAGAGAAGGTGATGCTGATGGGTATCCAGACTCGGGGCAGTAATACTGGCTTTGAAAGCTTAATGACCCCATGTTGTGTGAAGCCTAATGAGAGGTCTAAAATCTGCAGAGTTGCTGGCTTCACATCTATAATGAGGGTGAACTTTTTTCCCCCAAAGAAGCTAAATAAAGACATTAATTGAATTATACAGAAAGGTGATAGTTATAATGAAATAACCAGTGGATAATTTGCCTTGTGGCAACAATAATTTCCTCAAAATCATCTTTTTTTCCCCAACAAGAAAAACACTTTTCAACTGATCTATATTACAAAGGGGCATCTGTTGTTGGCAAAGAGTGAAACTGGAGCCAGAGGAAGGTGGAAATGGCTTTACCAGCTTCTCTAAATCACCCACTCCAATATTTTCTCCACACATATTTGTATTATCCTTATTTTACTCTAAAGCTGCAACTGACAGAAAAAAAAGCACACCGACAAAATCATTGAACTGTAAACCAGGTGCAGCAGAGCAGAGGGTGCAGTAGGTCTCCACTACCGGTATTTAAACCAACAGGAGGCAGGGTTTGATAGCAGGAGAGGGGAAAAGCACACATTGGTTGGAAAATATATATATTGACTCTCCCTCTGGGAAAAGTTATCTATTTACTTATATTTCCACAGTTCTGTTCTTAGAATCAAAAATGTTCAGCCAGTGTCTGACTTTATTGAACAAAAGCACCAGGAGCTGCTGCTCACACAAGCTCAATGCCTGACCTCTGAGGTCAATTAATACCAGTCTGACAGAAATAATGCCTGAGCCCACAAACCAGAGGGAAGCAGGAATCATTCTCCATCAGGGCTCAGAGCTCAGGCATGGAGAGGGGCTTCTCTACCCTGCTCAGTTACCCAGGGTTCATATTTAGCTTTGGATGGAGAAAATGTGAGGTGGGGTTTGTGCAGTCAGGAGCTGAAAACATTAGTAAAAAAATAAAAAATGGTGACACCAGAAGTTTCATTACCGGCTACTTCTGCAGGTCATCAGTCATATTTCTGTGAATGTAACAGATTTATCTGGTTTGGTGACGGAACCTTATTCTGGGGACCAGTTGACATGTAATTATGTCCTGTGAAAGGTGCATGTGTGCAAACAGTAAACCTCGTGTCATTTTTCAACACTGGATAAAATATGCTTGTTGGTTTTTCCTTTGGTCGAAAAAAAACAGAAAGGAACACGGCGCAAAAGATTCTGTTTATTTTAATGCCTTGTGTTCATTGCAGCAGGCTGGTTTATAGCAACGGTGTGTTTACAGGTCTTAAAAAAAAAAATAAAAAAAAATCAGACAGCTGCGGCTATTCAGAAGACCTCATCTCACCTGACTAACACAAAGATGGTGGAACACATTACGCCTGCGTAATCACTGCCCCCGTGTCAAAGAACAGACTTCAAAATCTCACTACTTGTCTAAAAAGCACCGAGTGGTCTTGGGCCTAAATACTTCAGACTGACTTATACAATATTTAACATACACACCTCCATATAAAGAGCAGCGTTTAGTTACTAGTTCGCACCTGTGGAACAAACGTCCTGAACGTCTGCTGTCATACTCAACTCTTAAATCAGGCTTTAAACATTATTCGCTCAGACCTTCCGAAAGAGGTTTTCCTTCTTATTTTCATTATTTCAATAAAGCCTTTATTATTCATTTCTTACTCGCTATCCTTTTTGCCTGTCTTGAAAAGCACTATGAATAGTGCTATATAAATAAACCTGCCCTGCCATCAGTGGCCTCTGTATTTTACCTTTTCTATTTTAGAGATTACTTTTTAATCATAAATCTGCAGTTTCAGTTGCAAGAAAAAGTCTGAAAATATGGCCTATGCGTGTTTGTGATGCCCCTTATCGTTCGTCTATGCGTATTTATGCCAGTAGGAGGCAGCATTAAGTCAGGAACAGAACCTTCTTCAGACATTCAAACCCCTGGAAACCAAACATGCTGCTCCAGCTGTGATATCGACAGAAGCAGCAATTGGGAAGCATTTCCCTGATTACCTTCCTAATTGAGCCTAAAGATAAAAGTCCAGATGAATAGTGTATGAAATAAATAAAATTAAACAGTGGTGAACCCTGCTGAGAGCCTTGGCTTGGAGCCAGGCCTGGAGAAGGTGCCCATTGCCAGGGGCTGCATGGCTGCCTGGTAGCCAGGCCTTTGCTCATGGAGCCTCCCCAACCTTGGCCCAAAACTGGGACACAAGTCTCTCCTCCAGTACAGCAGTGTAGTCCCTACAACCCCTCGTGGGAGGAGTATATTAACAAACCAACAGTGCTCTTGTGCATTATTGATATTACAATTAACCATAAAGACTCTTCTATATATGAATAGCATTTTTTTTCCTGTGCCAGTTACTCAGCTCTGCATAAACCAAGGCTCATGGCACTCACAGATTGTCGGTGTACAGTACAACTGAGCTGTGAAGCTGGTGAAAAATACATGACTGCCTGTTTCACACAAGCCTGCACTTTCAGAGGAATGACAACCTCCAATCCCCAGTCACACATGCAAAAGAATTTGACCTGAAGTGAGGTGAATGCATTTGTTTCAGCTCATGTGAAGGCTGAGACATAATTCTGTTTAGAAATTAATTTATCAACCCTCACGTCAGTCTAGCCAGATCTCTGAGAATAACCCCACTTTTTCCCCCCACAGTGGTCAATAGCTGTTCCAGCCTCTCTCTGCCTCTCAGGGGTGCTGTATTCCCATGGCTCCTTAATCTTTCATTGGCTTTTGATTTGCCTCAGCTTGACTGGGCGTGAACACACATCCGCACTTAAGATCAGGAGCACTGACGCCTGTTGATTTGTGCAGATGGTGGATCAAAACTGGGGTTTTCATCGCTGCAGCTGAACGCTTTTTTCTTTTTAGCTTTTTACAGAAAAATACAAATTTCGACATGCAGCTCGACTCGGCAGAAAGTAATGTTACGTATACATAGAACCTAAACTCCTGTGCCGTGTACAGATCATCTTTTCACATTTAAAGTCTTTATAAGAGTCATCAGAAAGATGGGCTTAACATATAAAGTGCTTGTCATGGTGGTGTGACTTGTCATGTGATGTTTATATTTTTACTAAAGCAACATGCGTTGCCTTGTGGACAATATCTAGGGCTCCGTTGCTATGGCAACTAGCAAGCCCCACATGGTGTTCAGCCAAGAGACTTTAATAAGCTTACTGTGAGCTTCTTTGGCTCCTTCTGTTGATCATGAGCACAGGGGATTGGCTGCAGCACTGCAGCCTGCACATGCATGCATTCATACAAGCAAAGCAGCCAGTATCTCTTATGGAAATATGACATTTAAAACAACGCTTTTACAAACTAATGGTGCATAACATTCTCTAAGAGAACTGTTTCATCTGGTGATTTTTTTTTCTTCAAATGGCATCATGATATCTACAAGGTAAAAGGAGCTCAAATGGTGAGGGTGAGGAGATGCATCAGGGGAGGGGGTCAGATCTTTAGATGCATAGACAGTTGCACATCTAGCTGAAGGTGGGTGGATTCTAATCCAAGGATTCCCTTAGGGGGGGAAAAAGAACCCTTCCCGAACTCTCACAGTAAATCTGTTAACACCCCTCTGTGCATCTCCACAGTATCACACAAATAGATAAAGATATCATTCATTAAGTTTAAAGACATTATCATTACATTCAAAGTTGGCATTTTAATATTTTGAGCAAATTCATTCAAGTAAATCATTTTAGTATTAAAAGTAAAGTGAGCTTGTAACTTGAAAAAGTTACTGAGTAACAACACCACAGTTCAGGACGAGATTTTATCAATGGGAACTAAATGCCTCTGCAGTAGAGGCATGTCCCCACAATACCCTTTAAATGTTAAACAAATACAGTATGTGGCTCTCTTTCCAAGAACTACACTGAGTGCAGACTGGAGGAATTAGATAAAAGAGAAAGTGGTCAAAAGGAATAACAGAAGGAAATCTGCACCGGCAGATAATGCAGCAGTGTTGCCACTGCAAATGCCCTGATTAAAATAATCCGGACAAATAATTTAATTTGTTTTAAGAAAGCAGAAGCTCATCTGTGATGGTAAAGGACAGCTGGATTAACCCAACCAGCCACCAGCCAGCAGTCATTGCTGCATATGTGGAAGAAAAGGGTAAATTATTATTCATGATTATTGCGGAATTAAGATATAACACATTAATAAAACATTAGACCTAGCATTAATTAGTCATTAGATGCATAGTGAAATATTTAAATAATTACTATAAAAATGACTTGACCAAGAGCAGAAATGAACATCTGCACAAGATCATCTAAGAGCTGAAAAAACAGAATGAAAGTATCAGTTCATGTACAAGTGATACTGGTTATTGTAGAAAACAAATCTTACGTTTCATCCTAAAAATCTGAACTAAAGCCATCTTCCATGTCACAACTGGGCCTCGCAGTATTCTCCCTGTATGATTTAATATTTATTCCTCTCAATCTGTTTCCTTCCAACTTCCACAATTTTCCCTTAGGGATCATTAAAGTTTCATATAACCCACCTGTCCGAACGTCCGGCTCTGAACCTTCGTCCGTGTTTGGATTTAAGTCATGTGCATTGTTCATTTCAGATATGGTGGGAGCCAGGGCTTTACCGTGATAGCTCAGGAGAAATTAAGGAAGCTGGAAAAAATGACTAAAACTGACAGCCAAAATGCTTTCTGACCATGAGAATGTCACATCCTGGAGTTCAAATCTTAAAATTGCCCAACGGGGGTAACATTGACTCATGCCGTGCATGTCTTCACATGTACACTGACATGAAACTAATCCCAGACACCCCTGGGTGACGGTATAATTGAATCTGTGTGACAAATAGGATAGGGAGAATCCTATTCTAAATCAGACGTCCCCCCGCCCTTATTTAAGGACAGGTTAAATGAATGTAATAGAGTCAGTGCCATGGAGAGGGGTGGGGGGCATGATGGACTAAACTACTCAGAGATCCAGGGGTGTCATGGGAGTGATTGGAAGTGATCATCATGCACATATTTGAACACAAGGCTGGAAAATCTACATCCACTGTTCAGTCTTTAGTCCAAAGGCAAATGTTATGCTTAAGTCCGTTAGTCACACAGCTACTAAACGTGCGCATATGGCCCCTCTGGTCACACATGCGCCTTTCTGTTGAGCACAGAGACCACCCTCTGCTCCATCCCCCCCCCCCTCCTCCTCCACTGGGGACCAAGGAGGATTTTAACACTTGCTGTAGCAGCTCGCAATGAACAGCACCACAAAGACTCAGTGATCCCTCGCACCACCGACTGACAGAGACCACAGCTGACTGGCACGTCTAGATTAAGTGCAAAAGTGAGACAGAGGAAGGAACCAAGTGCTCTGTGGACTATCCCTGAAAAAAAATAAACAGCACCACAAAACTGATTTTGTTTTCTACATTTCTGGCTACTGCAAACCAGAATCAGCACAATGGAAGAAGACATGGATGAGGGGCAGACTCAAAAAGGTAAGAATGCCTTTCATTGCACGTTTGGGTAAGTGAATCTGGCACGGCTGCATTATGAGTGTGTCATGGGTGCCTCTGCAGAGACAATTGCACAAATGTTAGCCTTTCGCTTCCTGAATGGGAGAGCAGCTGGTTGCGGTGATTCCTTTGTCCACCGAGAGTCAGCACTCCACCGAAGAGCGTGCACGTCTATAAATATCATTTGGGTAGTCTGAGGGGTGTGAACAGCTACAGCAAGAGATGGAGGGTCTTTGTTTGGTTGATAAGGCTTTCATGGTTGTCATGAATGGTGGAGGAAAACATTAGAGAAGCAAACCAAAGGGTGTCCTCTAATCTATGAGTGTTCCCAGCCTTTTGTGTCCAAACACCCAAGTGTTATACCTGCTAGCTTTGCTTTGCAAAATTATCCTTTGTGTAAAATGGAACCGGTGTTTGCATCACCAGTATCTGTTATCCCTTACTTGTTCAAATGAAGATGTTTCTTCATTCTCAGTATGTTGGTGTCTTCACTCCTACTCCGTCCCTGCGATCCATCACAGATGAGCTGAGACAGTTGCCATGGAATTGGTCAATTGGGGTCTTTATCATTTCTGGCTTCCCTCTGCTGATGACATTTAAGCAACAAAAGAAGTCTGTGTCTGATGTGTGTGAGACTGAAAAGAGGACAGAAGCAGCCATGTAGAGTGTGGCTATACTGTGCACATCCGTAGCATTTTCAGGTTTTTTGTTAAAGATATCAACTTTAATTCTCTTCCCCTTACTTGATAACATGTTTAGTTTTCTACAGCCACCAGGATGACATGACGTCATGAACCCCAACATTTAACCATCCATTACCACCTCCCTGCAGTCAAATTTTAACACTTGACTTCCTGCAGCAGCCATTTAAAAATGTTCTTAAACTCATTTTCTGCATTCTGATTGACTTTGTTTCACAGAATCAACTTTGCAAACACTAAATGTTTATGATCACTCGTTTTATTTCAGCAGGATAGAATTTACACCCATAAGGTTAAAGTCAGGCTTTTGTTGAAATTAGTTATATTTACTGGTTTGGTGAACATTCTGCCTTGCGTTGCTACTTTTAATACCATATTCTTCCCAGTTGTCCGGCTGACACATGGCAGCTAACTATGATTTAGAACTCACCAATAGTTCCTACAGGGCAGCTCCAGGACATGTGACAGAAAAGCATCACTTCCAACATTTCATGGAACGACTTAATGTTTTTAGGGACGTAACAAATGGAATTGGCACACACACTATGGAGGTAATCATGTGATGTTCACATGGCTACACCGATCTGTCAGATCTTGTTTGCCCTCACTCAACGTTGTCTTAGTTGAGAGTCACTATCTCGCTAAAGATAAGGCTTCAGCGCTCACCTCATCATGATCCTCAATCAAATTACGTAGGAATGCTGCCGGCTCCTGGTGACAGCAGAGTGGTTGAAATGACTGATGTGATGAGGAAAACACAGCTTGTCAGATATAATTTCAAATCACACTGATTTCATGCCTACCAATTGTCTGTAAATGTCTGTGACAGGTTATAGACAATCACCGCTTGCTTCAAAATGAACTGATGGGGAGAGCTTTTATTGTTGCTGTGATGTTGCCCATCAAAGATCACTATTTATCTCCTCCACACAGGCGCAGGGTTTCTCTCCAGCCACAATGGATTTAAGAGCTTACAAATGTCACACAGCATTGTTTACTTGTAAAACAGCGCCTGTGTGGGGATGAATAAGGGAGTTTATTGACCTAATAAAAGGCAAATGTGTGCTACTGCTGGACAAGGCAGGTGTCAACAGTATGGTAATGCTCCTTCACTTCTCATGCTGCAAATCTAAGATTATGAGTCAGGTGCAGCAGTGTTCACTTCAGCAGGGAGCGAACGTAGCAGTGCACGACATGTGACACTGCAGCCAGAACCAAGAGGGAGCAGACAATGCCCCCCAGGTAACAAACATGGAGCTAAAACCAGTCAGACAGCATTTAAAAATGACTGTCTACTTAAATCAGAATGCTACATTTACTGTAGCTTTGGTATATCCAAGTAAAAAGCTACTTAGGCTAGATGGATGAGTAGCAATATTTCGATCACTAGATACTAGTAATGTGTACATTATACCATCACGACTTTTAAATGAACAAATATTTAAAAAGAAAAAATACTTCTTGGACCCTAAAATGGCATCTTAAAATAACATGCATGTAACATGCTAAAATACAAACAAACAACTATCAAAAATATATAATGCTGTATTGTAAACAGCACCGTGGTTTCTTGGCATTGTTGTGAAATAGTACCATCTCTTAGACTGAAAGCATCTTAAAATGATTTAGCTATTAATGTAAATTCTTGAACAACAATTCTGGTCATGCTGCTGTACGCTGCATTACTGCTCTGTCTCTCTCGCTCATTGTACTGAATCCTGAGCAGCCCCGGCCCAGAAGAAGTCAAGGGAGTTCCACCAATTGTTCTCATGATCATTGTTGGAGCTATTAGTGGAGAACCTGTTAAGGTTTTCCTATTTTTCCAACAGGAGTGGCTACCCTGTTTAGACAGGATAACAGGTGTTGAAAACCTAGTTTGAAAATGCTCCTGAAATGCCTTGAATGGGGTTTTCCGATGGTATTGGAGGTGTGACATTTACAGGTAGCTGCACATTCACAGTGCAGGCACCGAAGAGAAGAGAACAGCCTGCATCTCCTCCTGACTTCATGACATTTGCTCAGATCCTGAAGTGAACTTGGCAACAATGGAAGACCCGTCTCTGCTCTGCAGTCACGCACACAGTCAGATTCTTCCATCCCAGAATGAAAACAAGTGATCGAATTGGTGGCAGAGCATTTGGACCTGGCCTGTAACAGCCTTCCCCCCTGCAGGGGTTATCTGTGTAATGTGAATCAGTCACTATTGTCCCGCTGAATTTGTTGACGTACAGTAAGTGGGTCACAGCTCTGAAGTACCCACTCTATTCTCAGATTTTGCGCTGTGGTTGACATGGCAACCATACTGGTTGATTAAACATGGGCAGGGATGATGGGGGGGGTGGAAGCTGAAAAAAAAACCCTGCTTGCTTAAGGGAAGAGGTGGGGGCGGGGGTGGTGCACATTAAATATAGGGAAATGATGGGACTTGTGTACGCCCATTACTCTCAGACCGACACAGACACACCATCCCCCACCGAGGTCTCTTCCTTTTTCTCTCATGCAGCAGGCTGCCACCCCACCCCCACACGAAAGTGCTCGGGCCTAAAACTAATGCAAAATGGAATATCAGGGAATGTCTTGTAATTTTGGCAAAGTTCTTTTATGCCGGAATTCTAATCCTCTATTTTAAAATCTCCTCTAAATCAGCATTTTACTAATTTACTGTGGCTACTGATTATATCAAAATGATTTTAACTGTCCAAAAACCAAAATTATTTTAAACACAGATGTACTTCCAGTTAAATGACCTGTTAAAAGTTATATATTTCCTCAGCGCCATTTTCACAAGTTGAGCACGCTAAATTTTTTACCAAACCTCACAAAACGGCCTGCCAAACTTAAGGCTGCTTTATTGGAGAAGTTAATGTTTGTAAAGTTATTCAGTTTACATTAGTAATAAAGAATCAACCCCTTTCTTGCTTATCCAAACAATATCAGGCACAGAACCCTTGTGTCACTCAGAAGCTCACATGTTCTTTAAATAACATCCTGTGGCTCTAAGCCTGATATTACAATAGTACTGCCTATTATGAATGTGGATTGGGTCACCGAGTGTGAGTGTGTGTGTGTGTGTTATTTTGCCTGTCAGCTATGACACTGACAGATGGAGAAGTAGGAGGTGGGAGTGGCATCAGTCATCTTTCCCTTTGTGTTAAGGAGACGTCCTGCGTTGAGCGGACTGTTGTGTTTGAGGCTCTTGTTGTTTTAGTTTAGAAGCAGATGAAGTTTAGAACCATTCTAAAGTCGGCTCTAATAATCTTTCCAATTAACCAAATGGCAATTATTTATCAGCATCTGGATCGTTTTTTCAGTGCAATATTACAAAGATTTCCTGGTAGTCCCTCCAGGACATTTTGTTAAATCATTGCAAATCCTGCCATTTAAAAGAAAATACCGTAGACTGAAATAGTGTAGTCCGGTCCCATTTAACCTCCCGTATAAACAATACTAAAAGCATTTTGACACATCCAGGAAAAGCCAAATTAGCTAACTTGATAATGTTAAATATTTTTATATTGTAAAGTGAGCACAAGACTACTTCAAATTATGGCTCCTCATTATTCATCTCCATCACAGGTAATGCAGGCATAGCGACAGAAGATTAATAATGGATGAGTGTGTGCTGTTGAATGTTTCTCCCTCTAAATTATGGATGAAGCATCCAGTCACTTCATACCACCACTCCATCTTTAGGAAGGAGAGTTCAAAATTACGCTGTGCTTATAAATGTGAGCTTGAGAAAAAAAATCCAGCACTGGATCCTCTTCCTAAAGGGGTCCATGGTGGCAAGACTATAATAACCACTGGCTTTGTTTCCTTACAGAGCAAATGAAACTAATTACACTCAAACATTCATTCATTTTAAGATTATGTATAAAATTGGATATCCCCAAGTTTGTCTGGGAAACCCTGGAGGATACATAAATCCAAATGTAATCAAAATGGGAGAATGCGGAGAAGGGCCAAATTACTTCACTCCTATTACAGTCGCATATGTTATCTAGAAAGACAATAAAGTTGATTCAAATGCGCCTCATTTTGCTGAAACATTAATGAGCTTCATGATTAGAAATGTCTGCCTCCTTCATGAGACTGCATCATTTATTAAAGCAACAGATTACGTCTATATTTCAGTCCAGACGTTTGCCATTCTTAGGTTGATATACAGTATCAAGGAAAGATTGATATAATACAGAGCAGTTTTACTAGTGTATTGCTAGTAAGTCTTTTCGCCAAATCTGGCAGATGAGCTGCACGTTTGAGAAATAGCTTTCAGCGCCTGCAAGTCATTTTTAGACAAGAGACTGAAACTAAAGATGCTTTCTGCAGCCAGGCAGCGGATTACATCAGTGGCGATGCATTGAATCACGGCGCGGAGCAGGCGAGGATCAGAGTAGCACAAAGCATCTGAGCAGTGAGCTCAGCTCCTCCATAACTACTTGATATTCATCTCAGGTCCTCATCAGAGTGAGGAGCAGCAGTGTATAGTATATGCTGAGGCTCTGTAGAACAGGTAATGACAGGGAGGAAAGCATTCAAAAGTTATCAAAAGGGAATCTTTGATGAAGGAGGAAATCTCATCTTCTCACAAAGAAAAGAGCCATGGAACCTCACAGGAAAATTAATTTCCCCTATAATAAAATAGAAATCTAGCTTGATTCCAGTCTTGAAAAGAAAGCATACCTCTGCTCACGCACGCACACACACGCGCTCATGACAGTCTGTGGCAGACTGAAGATTTGTCACCTTAAGGGGCACTAAAGACAGAAAAGTAGGCAAGGAGGAATGAGGTTAAAGGTCAGGCTACCATGGGAAAGGAGACCACATAAAAGCTTGACTCTGATATTTGGCTTCTAACGCTTAATCTCCTTAATCTATTGATTTCTATTGATTTCTTGTTATGCTTTTAATCTTTCGTGTGTCTTTAGGATGCCTCGAGTGCTGCATCAAATGCCTGGGCGGGATCCCATACCCGTCTCTTATTGCAACCATCTTGCTGTACGCGGGTGTGGCCCTGTTCTGTGGCTGTGGACACGAGGCCCTCTCTGGCACCGTCACCATCCTCCAGAACTACTTTGAGGTTGTTCGGAGCCCCGTGGATGCACTTGACGTCTTCACTATGTGAGTTTAGAAAGACTCGGATTGAACCAGAGGGTTTACCACTGACCACATGGTGTATACCACAGCGGCTGAAGAATTATATCGTGAAGTTCATAACTTGTCTTGTAGACACACTGTCTATAATTAATTGTGTGTTAAAACCATCCTTCCCGGGATATTTTTCTTTCTGCAGGATTGACATCATCAAGTACGTAATCTACGGAATCGCTTCTGCCTTCTTTGTTTACGGCATCTTGCTGATGGTGGAGGGCTTCTTCACCAGTGGAGCCATCAAAGACCTGTATGGAGACTTCAAGATTACCACATGTGGACGTTGTGTCAGTGCCTGGGTAGGAATCATTCTACATCAAGATCTAGATTATATCTATAGTTTGAGTGGCTTTTTCTTCAGGTACTTTCTGCCACTGCAGCACAAGTATATTGAAGTACGTCTACTTCATAGGACGCAGCACTCGAGCAAGTATTACAGCTCGGGCATCAAAGCACTTTTACGTGTCCTTAATTAAGTGTCGGTTTGTGCGAAAAATTATTCATGCAAAATACCACCCTGGTTCACAAACTAAGAGCCTCAACGTGAGAAATATATGTATCATAATAATTCAATTACAGTGCCAAGGGGAAAAGTAATAAGTAGTATGACGTGCTGTGTAAATCCACAGTATGCAGTGGTTTTAATGAGATTATATATGGGATATAATTGCTTAGCAAATCGGAAGCTCCGGAGAGAGGCAAAATAAATTAGTGATGCTGTGATATTTGGGGTCAGTAAGGTCATTCTGGTAGTGGTTGCTAATCTTACGCCTAAACACCCGTATAAAATTGGGATTAGTTCAAAAATATTGGACATGTGGTAGCCAGGGAACACTCTGCAACCCGAAAGGTCATGGGTTTGTAACTGCAGCCAATTTGTATCCCCCAAGAACTATTTTTAATTACAGCCTAGTATAAATGCAAAAAAAATAAAAAAACACACTGTGGTAGGAATGAACCAGGATGTAGAAAATAATTCATATTAGACTATTTCAAAACATAAATATAATGCACCATAAATGCAACCTGTCTTTTTCCTGTAGTTCATCATGCTGACATACATCTTCATGCTGGCTTGGCTCGGAGTTACTGGTTTCACCTCCATCCCGGTCTTTATTTACTTTAACATCTGGAACATTTGCCAGAATGCTACTGTGCTGGAGGGAACCTCGCTCTGCCTGGACCCACGCCAGTACGGTGAGGCTCAGCTTCAGTAATTGAAGCTTGCACACATCCTGATGAAGCTGTTTAGTTATTAATGACTTAACTTATGGCAAGAGATATATACCGGTATATGACGGCTAAAAACACAGCACCTACCCATAGCTTTAGTCTTTTGAATACTCAAAGGATCATTTTTAAACTTATATAGATGAAGTCTAATGGATATTTTGCTCTACAAGACAGAGTCTAACTCGCAGTGTAGTTTATCTTGAATTTGCCATTTTCTTTGGGTTTAATGATCCAAAGGGGTGTAATATACAACTGGACACAGATCAAACACATATACATAAAAACCTGGCTAATGACTTTCAATTATCTTCTGACAGTCCATTAGTCAGCAGTCATTCATGCTGTCTCTGGGTAAACAACCATTTGTACAGAAGCCTTTACAATAGTGAAGCCTTGTATGAGATATGTAAAAACTACTGTAATAATCACAGATATTCTTTTAGCTAGATAATACGTAGTGTTATCATAGCAGTTACATTGCTGTTATGTTTTTTTCAGGTATTATCCCACTCTCTGATGCAAAGACAGTATGTGCTGGAACAGAGAAGTTCTACAAGATGTGCGAATCCAATGAGGTGAAGACAATATGATGTCTAATACTTGTGCTTATTCTGTTGATATTAGGGCAACAATTCAATACAAGATGCAAAGGAAATGTCACACGAGAGTCAGTTTAAATATTTGCAATAGATGTATCGAAGACTAAAGCATGCTGTGATGTGTTTTTGCTCCAGCTTAACATGACGTTCCACTTGTTCGTCTGTGCTCTTGCTGGAGCAGGAGCTGCCGTCATTGCCATGGTAAGATAGCAGCAAACACTTGCACCTAGTTTTTCATGCAGTCTCAAAGAGAACATCTTATAAAAGGCAGAAAACCCTTCCCTAAAACATTTTTACCAACAGCTAAAAAAAGGCAGGTTAGCATTTATGTAATGTTTGTCTATGAGACACTGACTAGATGGAGAGGAGCAGCATTTTGCTGCAGTGAAAATGAAAAGGGTTTGCCTCCCTCCCTCTGGTGAAGGTGCAGGCATGTCACAGTCGTTGTCATGGAAACTGAGAAGAAAAGCTCTGAGATTGCTGCAACCATCAGTCAGTAAATTTGAGCAAAGCCATTGTCTGAAAAGCAGAGGGCGCTTGCTAATCAGAGATGATGACAGGGAAAGGTGCTTTTTTCTATATTAACACAAACATGTTGATATAAGGGCAACAAATACATGTAGCGCATAATGATGCATCTGAGAAACCTGTTGTTTTTTAAATATCTAGCTCTTTGCGCTAATAATATGCAGGAAGACAAAAGCTGAAAAACTATTGGCACAATATTGGTGTGATTCTAACCTGCTGAATAAAAATTTGGTACCTAACTAACTATTAGTATTACTGATTTTAGTCATGAAAACACATTTATTTAAATATCAACCCATTTTTAAACCTGCCAGGGCAACATGTTTAAAACCGTGTTGTGCTGCCACCTGCTGGAGGACAGAAAACATCAACCTAAAGTAACTAAAAAAGGAACCAAAAAAAGTTAGAATTCGGTTGCACACTTCTAAAAACAGAAACAAAATCGTTTTCATCACATTACTGAATTAAAGGTGGCAGTAGTGTCACAGTGATGATTAAATGAATATGAAAATGAGAAAACTGCCCCCCACCTTTTAGATCCACTACCTGATGGTTCTGTCTGCAAACTGGGCCTATGTGAAGGACGCCTGCCGAATGCAAAAATATGAGGACATCAAGTCGAAGGAGGAGCAGGAGCTTCACGACATCCACTCCACTCGCTCCAAGGAGCGTCTCAACGCGTACACGTAAAGGGCCGGGCTTCGTGCCGACCCTGCCTCTCCGGCCTCTTTCCTGCCCCCCTCTCAACTCTCTCGCCTCCGTCTCTCTGCCGTCCCCTCCCAAGTGAGGCGGATGGCGCCTCGGGCCCCTGCCACCTCTGATGTCACTGGTGCGTCATACGACAATGTGGTCTGGAGGGGACTTCACACAAACCTCTTCAGTCACAAACAGCAATTCAGATTTTTGGGAAAAAAAAGCCCTGTTACCTCTCTTAAGGATTGTGTTCCACAGTAATTATGGCAGTTTATTGTATTATTTCCTTCTGTGATAGTATTACCATAGTTCAATGAATAAGAAGTAGCAGTAGTGTTTCAGCTTTTTTACTTTATATAATTTGTGCATGGCTAAATTTGACGCTATGTGATGCTGTCATGCTTTTTTTTTATTTCGGGGGGGTGAACAAGGGCTTAAAAGGGTTTTCAAGCACATATCTCATGCCATGTGTCTGAAGATGTCCTGTTCAATACAAATGTACTGTATAGGAATGGATGTTTAGTTTCTAAATGCTTTGAATCTTGCAACGTAACCACGGAGCATTCTAAACCTTTCATGCCAGTATTCCCAGGGATTCAACCCATTTTCATACAAGAGTAACTGTAGTCTGTTTCTTCTAGTTAGGATCACACATTAGTAATACCAAATTATTTGACTTAATAATTTGCTAGATGTGCCAACCCTGTTAAATGGGAAGATATGACTGACATATCAAAAGTATCAAAGGAGATCAAATAAAATAAGGGATATTTTCTTATAACCTCTGCATTTTATAATTGGTTATCTTTGCATCGTAGGTAGAAAAGCACATGGAAACATGACAAATGCATTAAATCAGTCAAACTCTGCTATTTTTATTTTTTGTAGCATAACATTGCCTTGTATATACTGGACTATCAAATCATTCTGTACACGTGAAGCACTGACATCAGAATATCAATGTAATGTTAACAAACCAGTGGGTCAGTCCACCCCACTTCAATCTAATCTCTCCTAATAGCCACATTGTTGGTGTTCAGACACTCCTCGATGGAACCGTCACGTGAGAATCGTGTGTCACAGTGATTTTGTCATGACAGTAACTGCATTGCTTCCACACCCTGATGCTACAGTTGGTGCTCTGTCGGTCCAATGCCTGGTGAAATAACTGTATTTTCAAAAGATAGTTTCATGCACTTATTGACCATTTCTGTGCTCTCTCGTTGTAAGCGCATCGACGTCCGACTCAAAGTTGGATAGTTATATTGTTAAAGACTGTGAATTTAGATTTTGGTTATTTCTGTGGCATGGACATGCATTTTGGAGGACTTATTGACTCAAAAATATTTTATTGCTCCATCTGTTTGAACCATTTGTTTCCGTGTGCAGTACTAAACCTCCCACTTATCACATTATGCTACTAATAGTAGAAACCGTAGTCTTTGAGTTGTGTCTATTTAATTTGTGATGAGCTCTCAAACTGTCTTAAAACTAATACTTGTACCAACATTACCTAATCTGTAATGACCTGAAAAAAAACAGCCGTCCGCTTTCTCCTTGTATTAGTCTTTTGTATTTTCACTATGAATGCTTAGTGGCGAGCTTTGAATTGGATCGGTTTTGTACGTTCATGTGCCAACAGCTTGAAGTGGCTTATTTGACCTGTATGATCAAATTTGCTTGCATTAATAAAACTCACTTGTGTAATTGTTAGTAATTACTCAATGTCTTGTGCCTGATTGGTGATTATGACTGCATATATGAACGGAGCCTAAAGGCAGAGCTTTTTTCTTGTCGCCTTTTTGGGGAAAATCTATCGGGATCCATGGGCATCAAAAAGAAAAGAAAAAGGTAATATCTGTAGAATATCCAATTATCCAAGTGTCAGGGTTGTTTCTATTTTAAGAAATGGGTCTACCTGGTGAGGTGACAATCAAATCCAAGATTAGACATGGTCAAACACGCTCGATCATCTATATTATGTCCTGTCGATCATTGCTTTTCCTCTTTAACTGCATTTTTTGAGAGGTGGTTTTAGGTTTCCTCTAAAGGAACTTTCCAAAATAAAGATAGATAGGCAAACGTTGTCTAGGTTTAAAAATTCCTAGAGAAATCTAACAGAGGATTAACAAAGGTGGCCGGATCAAATGAGGAGAATCTCCGCACTTAAAAGATAAGCACCGTGTCCAGTACTATTCCTGCCCTGCTGCCTCTCTACCATCTCAAATCATCCTCCACTAATCTGGGCCCGTCCTCCACGGTGTCATCCTAACAGGTCACCTGCACTGTAATTAGATCTTCAGCTTTCGTATTGTTGGTCCCCATGGATATCGAAGCATTTCAGCCTGTTTTCACCACTTATTTTTTCATTTTGGGAGAAAAGGAGTCGTTCTTCAGCCTCTGAATGAATCTGGACGTCTTTTTTCCTGACTAAATGAAAGGATTGTGGGTGCTTTCCTTGGAATAATGATTCGACTTCTCTGTGTGCATGTGCTCCTGTGCTGCCTCAGTATGGCTCAATCATTCTGTCCATCACAGTGCACTTGTGTCTCACATGGACGTACAGACGGTACAGGGAGCAGGTAACTTACTTTCCTTTTATTTGTCCTCATTTATTTTAACAGCTGTAAAAAATATGCATTTCTTCTTTTTTTTTGGGGGGGGGGGGGGGAGTGTAATTTTTTTTGTTGTTTCTGCACTTGCTGCATCCTCTGTAATATTAACAGGCCAGACTATAGCTTAAAGTCGCCTTGATCTAAACACACATTTTTGGAGGCAGCTGTGACTCTTTTCTGTGCATGTTGTGATGATTAACCATTAAATAAAATGTGGATTCCCTCCCTCAAAAACAAAAAAGCCCAAACAACCTTGACAAATAGAAAAATTGGAAAAATTGCCATTAAACAAGCTGTACTGACAAACATAGTTGGCTTAGTGACAATCTGTTTAGCCCTAGTACGACCTAATCACGGTCACCAGCTTAAACAGACTCAGTGGTGCTGAAACCCCCAAGAGACACAAACAGTCTCCGGACATTTAGGCTCGGCAAACAAATCGATTACACCGCGAGGATGGGTCGAACAAAAAGACTGGAAAACGCTGCAGCTTATTTTCAAAATTGATGCACCGATTTCGCCGCGCTAGCCTCGTTAGCTTTAATGTTAGATGCAAAAGTGTTGGGTGTTGTCATGGCAATAATCCAAACCCCCCAAAATCCTTTAAACAACACAATGTAATTACAGAGTAAAAAGATATTAATCACCAGTAAGCCACAGCCCCCCCCTACATAATTACTCACCATTAATAATGACAGGCCACATTGAATGTGAATGGACAAAATTACAGAGCTAACCATTAAAACTGCACAATTGCCTTTGAAACTTTGGTAAAAGTCTTGTTAAAACAAATAAGCTTTGAGATGCGGTTCGTTTAACACAGTTTTTTGCTCTCAGATCGGTACTCTGCAATGATCCAGACATGTCTGATATCCCTCTCAATGTCCCCGTGGATACTGCCAAACTTCGCATTGAAAAAACGGCGGTACGGCGAATCCCGACAGAAGCTTTTTATTACCTGTTGGAGCTACGGTACCTGTGGATTACTTACAATTCAGTCACCTCAGTGGACACTGGAAGCTTCTACAACCTGAAAGTGCTCCACGAACTGAGGCTGGATGGAAATATGATCTCAATGTTCCCTTGGGAGTCTCTCAAGGAGATGCCCCGGCTGCGGACGCTGGATTTACACAACAACCGACTCACCAACGTCCCCAATGAAGCGGTACCCTTCCTCCTAAACATCACCTACTTGGATCTATCCAGCAACAAGTTATCTACTCTCCCACCTGATCTCATGGATATCTGGCCCCCATTCAATGGAGCTCCCATCTCCACGAATGCCACACAGAAAGTTGTGTTAGGTAAGAATCAAGCCCATCTACAAAAGTGTTTGGAATGGCATCAGACAGTGCTGAAACCCAATCCATTTGTTCCACTGATTGGCTGACAGACTTTTTTTTTATTACAAATCATTTAAAGCACAAATTTAATGGTACATATCTGTACTGTGTTGCCTCCTGCTACTCCTGACATGCTGTCAGGAACATGTGCAGGTTATTCTAGAGGGAGAATAAGGTGGTCTTTACCAGCACGGTTGGCCTAATTCCCATTTGTCCGAATTGATGATCCCATTTCATCTCCCGCACAAGAAAATCTATCGCGCTATCTGCCAGGTGTTTTCTCCGTAAAACAATTTTAGCTTTTTAAAGGAGAGGAACAGAAATAGGTCACAGGATTATGACCTACCACCGTACAGTGTAAACCATGATTTGTGGAGTGAAACTTTGAGTTTTCAACAAATTCTAGCAGTGATGCTCCTACGGACATCACTTAGCTCCATTAAAAGGACGGTGAGAAGGATATAGTTAATAGGGTGGATAACATGGCAAAAGAAATCTTAGCCGTGAGCACAGAAGGAGGCAAATAATGTTGATGTTGGGAGAAGTGGGGAAAACAAACACTAGACATGGACATATTTATCCTTACCATTCACTTAACCACATCAGACCACATCATCCAGAAATATGGATGATAATATTTGGGTAACCAGCACCTTTTTGGCCTGAAAATGATTCTTTTTCAGTAAATTTATTTTTCCAACAACCTCCTTTATAACTAATTCATCCCTACTCAGACAGTAGAGACTCAAGCCAACAGACGATTGGCTGCTGAAAGACAGAGTCTGGTAATGGAACTTGTGTGGTCACAAAGCGGAAGAAGGCCAGCACCAGCTTATGCTCTTAGCCTGTGTTAAGACTAACTAATCTAGTTAAAAGGATTAAATATGTAGCTGTACATATGCTTACCTATAGCACAATAATGCAATTTGTAATAGAGTACATAGTCCCATTAAACTGACAGTAGCCAGTTGGAATTCTGTTGTTTTTTTAGTTGTTTTTTTTTTAAGAAAAAGTTGTCAGTTGTAAATGACTTGGAAGTGTGACTCCTAGTGCATTCCTATTCATAAATCCATCCCATTGTTAGTCTTTAGCCATGGAAATGCAAAAACTTCCCAGGATTTCTTGCTACAGAGATATAAAACAGCAATAAATTGCTTTAATCTGTCCATCTGCCTCTGTCAGGTCTCCAAGACAATCCCTGGTTCTGTGACTGTAAAATCTCCAAACTAATTGAGCTTTCCAAAATGGCTGACACACCAGTGGTTTTGATGGACCTATTCCTGACCTGCAGTGGACCAGAAAACCTTTCCGGTGTCCTTTTTCAGCGAGCTGAACTGGACAACTGTGTCAAACCATCAGTCATGACATCGGCGACCAAGATCACGTCTCCTTTGGGGAGTAATGTTCTCCTGCGGTGCGATGCCACGGGTTTACCAACGCCAACCCTTTACTGGGAAAAGTCTGACGGCTCCCCAGTCAACAACGCAGGTGTGATTAATATAATACAATGGCACCCCTCAGGACATTCTTTAGCTCTACTGTTTTGCTCTGCAGGAATACGTGTTAACATTTGTTTTCATGTCCACTACACAGTCCAGGAGTCACCAGGAGAAGGCGTGAGGTGGTCCATCATGAGTGTGCATGGAATCTTGTATAAAGATGCTGGGGACTACAGGTGCAGAGCAAAGAATGAGGCTGGCAGCACAGAAGCTACCATTTCTCTTTCAGTCGCTGGTTCCATCAGTACAACCACCCCACTATTGATTTCGAGCATTACCACTGGACCCACGAGCCTAGACTCCACATTCAGTCCCCCGACAGACGTCCCCACCTTAACCATCATCACATCCACAGTTCTGCCTAAAACATCAACATTTGCGACCGTGCTAATAAAGCCGAGTCCAACCCCCGGCAACAATATGCAGAAAAGCTCATCCAAACAAGGAAAACCAAAACCAGGAGGGACTGGGAAGAAGCTCGCAGCCGATGAAAAGAGCAAGAAAAGCGACGCATCAATGTCTGTTAAAGACCTTAAGATTGTCGAGGAAACGTCAGACACTGCGGTTTTGCTCTGGGCTGCAGATGGGTTACCAAAGGACGCTCCGATCACAGTTGTGTATTCACCCTATGGGGAGGACGACAGCAAAAGGACGATAGAGACCAATGTGGGCAGCGGAAAAGTCTTCTTGGAGGGACTATCAACTGGAATGAGGTACTCGGTGTGCCTGGTTGCAAAGGGCAGCGCTCCTGGAAAAGACCCTTGCATTGACTTCTACACCCTTGACGATGTAGAAGATGGCGGGCAGAGCCAACTGTTTATGATCATCAGCGGCATCGCCTGTGCTTTGGTCCTACCTCTGATTGCACTGTTGCTCTACAAGATTCTTGCTTTGTACTGCAAGGCACGCAACCCAAGTCCGGATGAGGAGGAACTGGAAAAAGATAGCTACGTTAAGTTTGAGACAATCTCGATGAAGCAAAGGACCTTGAACCCTAATCAAACAGAGATTTGGGCACGAAGACCCACTCGAGAATCTGAGCGAATGCTCCTGTGCTCCAGGTCAAGTATCGATTCTCAGATGACCTACAAGAGCGACAGTTCTCGTTCGGAGTATCTCTGCTGACGCCAGGAACCCACGGCCAACATTAAGATGCCTTTAATCTCATTAATACATCTTTGGAATTGTTTGAACAATAAGCAGTTTGTCACAATAGCCAACAAAACAATGGCTAATGTATTTCATCCATGCACTTATTAATGTTGGAGCCTTATATTGGATTAAGTTTGACTGCCATTAAAGTCTGGCACCTTTCTTAGAATTCTAATCACAAATAGTGCCAACCCTTGGTTTCATAAGAAATAACCATTATCAGATTTAAGCTTTAAGCTAAGAACAAAGGATGAGTGAGAGTACGTGTGATTAATGGATTGTGATGGTGGTTATGATCACAAGCATGTTTACTTCCAGTATTCACAAATTTCAAGCAGTTCTTTTGGAATCAGGGTTTGGCTAGAAGTACTAGCCTAGTATGGTGTCTAATGTCATGCCAAAGTGTTTCACAGTATTGTTTGTGAGCTATTAAAAAAAGAAACACACACACACACACACACACACACATCCATGTCTTGTCAAAACTGCATCTGTTGTTGTAACATTACACTTAATGCTGCCTTAATGGAAAATAAATGTACCATCGGTGCATTTGGTAGACAACACAACCTTGTTTCTATGATTCAGTTTAAATTTATAATAATAATAATAATAGATTTTATTTCAAAGCGCCTTTCAAGACACCCAAGGACACTTTACAGTACAACTATGCAACACTATTTACAATCATAGGTCAGCTTCACAGTTAAGAGTTCAATAACAGTTGTAATAGCACCAGTTACAACAAAAAGAAAATAGTAGGTGAAACATGCATAAATACATAAAATCAACAAAGCAACATATAATCATAAACCTAAACAAAGAAAGCAATTAAGGGTGGTGCAGTGAGTAAGCCAGACGAAAAAGGTGTGTTTTGAGGTTTGATTTAAATACGGGGAGAGAGTCGATATTTCGAATGTCTGGTGGTAAGGAGTTCCAAAGGTGAGGAGCAGAGCGACTGAAAGCTCTGGCCCCCATGGTCCTGAGGTAGACAGGGGGCACAGTGAGGTTGAGGGAGGAGGAGGATCTGAGGGGGCGTGTTGGAATGGCAATGTGGAGGAGGTCAGACAGGTAAGGAGGGGCAAGTTTATGGATGGCTCTGAAGGTGAGTAGAAGGATTTTGTACTGGATCCGGAAAGTGATGGGAAGCCAGTGGAGTTGTTGTAGGATGGGGGAGATGTGGTGGGAAGATGGGGTTTTGGTGATGATGCGGGCAGCTGAATTATGGACCAGTTGTAGCTTGTGGAGAGATTTTTGAGGGAGACCGAAGAGGAGGGAGTTGCAGTAATCTAAACGTGAGGTGACAAGACTATGGACGAGGATGGAGGTGGTGCTGGGGGAGAGGGAGGGACGAAGTCGATTTATTTGTCGGAGGTGGAAATAGGCGGCCCGAGTAGTATGGCTGATGTGGGATTTAAATGAGAGAGTGCTGTCAAGGATGACGCCCAAACTCTTAACTTGAGGGGAGGGGGAGACCAAGGAGGTGTCAATGGGAATGGAGAAACTGGGAACTTTAGAGAGGGATGATTTCGTCCCTACGAGGAGCACTTCAGTTTTATCACTGTTTAATTTAAGGAAGTTGGACAAAAACCAGGCTTTGATTTCAGCTAAGCAGGTGGGGAGGGAGGAGGGTGGAAGTGAGGAGTTAGGTGAGCTTGAGAGGTACAGTTGAGTGTCGTCTGCATAACAGTGATATTGGATGTTGAATTTGCGGAAGATGGCACCAAGGGGAAGAAGATAGATGATGAATAGCAAGGGTCCCAGGACTGAGCCCTGTGGCACGCCTGAAGTGACTGGGGAGAGGTCGGACTTGAATGATTTGAGCTGGATGAACTGTGTGCGGTCTGAAAGGTACGAATGGAACCAGTGAAGGGGGGTCTTGGCAAGACCGATGGAGGAGAGTCTACGGAGTAGAATGGGGTGGGAGATGGTGTCGAATGCTGCAGTAAGGTCAAGGAGGATAAGGATGGAAAGTGAACCAGAGTCAGCTGCAGTGAGAAGGTCGTTGGTTATTTTTATGAGAGCAGTTTCAGTGCTGTGGCGGGGGCGGAAACCAGATTGGAACGGGTCATAAAGGGAGTTATGTACTAGGTGGGTGTGTAGTTGAGAGGCGACTACTTTTTCGAGGATTTTGGAAATGAAAGGTAGATTGGAAATGGGACGGAGATTGTTGTAATTATTGGGGTCTGAGCCTGGTTTTTTCAGGATTGGGGTGATGGCTGCCGTTTTGAGGGATGAGGGAACAGTTCCAGTCGAAAGTGACGATTTAATGATGGCAGAAATGAGGGGGAGCACAGCAGGGAGGCAAGATTTGACCAGATTGGTGGGTAGGGGATCCAGTTGACATGTTGAGGGTTTGGATTTCCGGATAAGAGCATCGATGTCAAGATTTTGAGGGAGAAGAAAATTGGAGAATTGATGACGGTGAGGCAGATTAGTTGGTGGGCTGGGAGGAGGTCCGGGTTGGAGAGCGGAAAGTGTGCCTGTGTCTAGGTGATGGTGAATGTTTCGAATTTTTTCGAACATTCATTTATGTATGAACTAAAATGTAAATATGTGTTTTTAATATATTATTCAGTTGCATCTCTTCTATACTGCTGATCCAATCTGGCCATAATTGCATAAAGGGGTAAAGTATTAATTCAGTTTTATTAATTGCCAATTTGCATGTGTGACCACTCAGCTGGGATTTGGTCTTTATTTCATTTGGAAGAAATTGTATCTCTGCCAGAATGATTTTTAAGGTCAATAAAGTTTAACCTGATGGAAAACACACACTTAAACTTCTGCATTTGGAAACATTTCATGACATTACTCTGATGAGCATTTGAGGTTAGTTGTTGTTATGCCATGTGAATTTTCATCAGCATGGTTTACATGTTCTCAGTTTATAACGAGTGGTCTAGAAAAAGACACCGATACAGGCCGACGTCATTACAAACAAGTACACAGTTAATTTAAAAAAGAGAGAACCAAGGAAACTGTTCCCATGGATACCTCCCACATCATCAGCTGCATGAGCTTGCATGATAAAGTAATTTGTATTACCAGCTGTGCCGTTATCATGGCAACGGCAAATCAGTTCTAACAAACAAGACGGAGCACAAGGGTGGCCTGAGCTAATATAGATTATGTTATAGAGACAGACTGAAGGGGGTAATGGATAGGGAGAGAGGAGCATGTAAGACGGGTGACTAACAAATAGGCAATGAAAGACGAGGATGTACATGTTCTGTAAGTACAGAGGTTGATGCATCTAGTGAGAGCCTGTAGAAAAGGCTTTTGTATACGCTTTGGACTTGCATCATATGTAATTTTATGTTTAAAACATCTTACAAATATCCAAAACTCTCCATCAGATTGCCTAAACTTTGACTGTCTTTTGCTGCTATTTAACAGGGATGCAATTGTGGGAAACTTTAGCTCAGACTGCTAACATTAGTCTGGGGAAAAGACAACAGCCGTTGGCTTGTAAATCTTCTACTGGTCCTCTACAAGGTTAACGGTGACGACAGTGGTTGACAATTACCCAGTCATGGAGGGCATGAATGGAGGTTTTGGTTCGTGGAGTCTGCCATTTGTTCTCATGGGTAAAATAAGGGCAAACAATTTAGCTATAATCTGCCACGCTACTGCTTCATTCTCTATAAAGGACTCATTTACCGTTGCTCCCGGAAGCCCGATAAACCTTAGCAGGAGACAGACCCAAACACTGACTTCTCAGTGGAACACAGGACACAAAACAACAGTCTGTATTGTGCGAGTGGCACGTCAGCCGAGCCAGCACTGTAAGTGGATGTCATTCCTAAGTCTGAGTGCCAGGAGGATCAATTTTGCTCCACTATATGAATCCACATGTTATATAATATTAATGTCCACCACTACCACCCCCTGTCTGCATCTCTGTCTCCAGACACATCCATCCACATTGAGAAGGGACAAGGGTCAGGGGGCGGAGTAAGGTTAAGTTGTTATCATGTGGGAACTCTGTGTGGCACAGTCTCATTTCTTGAATATTCCACATTCTGCTTCAGACGCTGAAGACAGAGGTTGTCCCGGTGCTGGACCAGCATGTGCAATATTTACCACAAGGGTGTCAGGAATTTCAATCTTTGGCTTCAAGACAGACCAGCAGCCTAAAGGCCAAAGTGGAGAGTGAGTCGGGTCCTACACATTTCTTTTTTTTCCCCTCAAATCAGCGGGGTGCACTTGATGTAGAGATCGACTGTCAAAGACAAGGATGCCAACCACAGACGCACGAGCGTCACTTTCTTTTCAAACATTGTATGGCAGTGCTAATAGTGGCAATGCCTGAGAACTTTTTTTAAAAAAACGTGCAAGTCGGGGTCGGACTACAGGAGTATGCTGGCTGCAACAACCACAGTGTTCATCTGTTTTGTGCTGCAAAGCAGTGGCGCCTGGGCCGTGACTGCAGCATGCTGGGATGAAAGGCAACCAGAAGCGGAGGGAAACAGCAGCTGCATCTGTAAGTTTGTTGTTGTTGTTGTTTTTCCCCCCTGAGTCCAGGACAAATAGTCCCTCATATATTATCAGTGTGTCAATGTCTGAAGTTAAAATGTACTGTTCAGATTTTAATATATTTTTTAAAAAGACATCCGGATTATGGATACATGTTGTTGGCCATGACATATTCCCAAATCTACAGGACAACTGGAATTTCTTCCTTAAATCTCTTAAAATGAAAGCATATCACCCACAAAAGCCCGACCTGTAAGCTGCTCTGTGGTTATGTAGGCGCGAAGGACAGCCCACACGAAGATATTTTTGACGTTCTATTTTATTTTTACACAAACCAGTTTTCCTAGATGTAGAAAAACAGGTGTTAAGATACCCCTACTTGGGTTGTTGCTGATGAAACATTTGTGTGAGTAAAAGACTTAAAATAAAAATGGGAATAGAAATGGATTGATGCCGTTTGTAGTTGAGATCGTGCTGCACCAGAAGAATCCCAGGAATATGATGCCACGCCCTCAAAGAAGCATCGGAAAGATGGGCAGAGATGTGGCCTGGGATTTAAAAACATCTGATTATAAGTGCGTGTGGCAGCATTAGAAAGTATACAAACAGTATTAGATATTATTTCTAAGGAAATTTAGAAAGAAAGTATAACCCTGTGTCAAAGGAAATCAATTATTGTGAATTTTCCATTTAACCTGAGCTGCTCTACTCATTAGTTTCATAGGAAAATACTGACGATAAACTGGAGTTACAGGTTAAAAATCATGCTGACCACAATGTGAACTTGTCAAATAATGATTCATCCAGCTGTCTCCTAGCAACCCAGCAGCTGCCTTCTGTGTGTCATATATTTCATTATGTTGTTTGTCTGGCGTTTCCTATTGCTTCCTTCATTCCATGGACTCAACAGCAGTATCCGTGGATGCACATGATCAGAGTATATTCCAACAATACCGATTCAGGCAACAATAATTTTGTTGCCTGGTTTAAAGAGGATTCATGACCAACATTTTTAAACATGCTCCTGTTTGTCAGGACATTAGTCAATTCAGCAATATAAATAATATAAATCTGTATCCAGCAGCAGCAAATTTAATTCCCAGAATTCCGATGGAACTTTATTAGGTGAAAAGATAATTTTCCTGTGTAAATGACAAGCTTTCAATGTTGGAAGACTCATTGAAGTGTGTAATTTCCTATTTTTCAACACAGCCACGCAGCCCTTCTTTATATTTGGCTACGGTAAAGCCATTCATCGGATGGGTCTTGATGGGAAGAACCAGAGGAGGCTTGTGGCTGGTGTGGGAAGATCGATTTTCCTCGACTTTCATTTCAGAGACGATACAATTTACTGGGCGGACAAACAGACTGGGGTCATTTACAAAGCAGCAGTGAGAGACGCACAAAGACAGGTGATTAATCAGTCCAACACTATTTTAAAGTGCCTTTCGAAATGAGGAACTTTTTCTTTTTAATGGATTCGATTAAGTGGCCTGTAACTGGATTATCAGCATGCTCATTAACCATCTTTCTGTTCCAGAAACTTTTTTCTGACAAACATATTTCGGGCCTCGCAGTGGACTGGATTCGGAACAGCATATTCTGGACGAGTAAAGCCAAGGGAAAGATTAAGAAAATTGATATAAATGGAAAAAATGAAGTGACTCTAGTGAGACATCTGACCCAGCCTTGTGCAATTACTGTTGACCCCATTGACAGGTAGAGTATTCGTTTCTGCTTTGATATATGCCATGAGTGCATTATGGGTAAATGCTATAAATCAAAATAAAAAGTCTTATCTGCAAGGATGGCAATAACAAAATGTGCTGGACCATGTTGTAAATAGCAGAAATAGGATAATGTGGAATACAGTACTCCACTCCAAAAGCCTTTTATGAGGATGAAACCTAATCTACAGGTTCCTTTTTTGGCTGGCTGGCGAGACTGCCCCGAGCATCCAGCGAGCTTATGTGACGGGTCAGAAGAAAAGCACGCTCATTAAAATGACTCAACAAGCAAAAGCGCTGAGCATTGACCGTCAGGAGAAGAGACTCTACTGGGTGCAGCTGGGACTGCCGGGGAAAAGCGCCGTCGCCTCCTGTGACTACAATGGGAACGGCCGGCACATTTTAGACGTCCCACTCGAGTGATTATTTTGCTGCATCGTTATTCCCCCCATTTGCAGTTTCCTCTACTAAACAAATTGCTTTCGTCCGTTTCCACAGTGTTCGCTCAGGGATATCAGTTTTTCTGCAGCATATATTCTACACTGATGACACATTTGGGGTTATAAAGCGAGTAAACAAGCAGACTGGAGAGGAGACGCTGAAGGTTAACATAAAACCAATGGCAAAAGCCCCAGTGGACATCAAGGTGGTGCATCATCTCAACCAGCCAATGGCAGACTCATCGGCTCCAGGTTGCACCTCCAGTTTTTAAATTAGCGTTTACACTAAAATAAAACATTCTGAAAGAGCACCAACAACTATTTCCAAACAGGTTGTGATATCCTGAGTGGGAACTGTGTGAGCGTGTGTTCCACTGAGCGTGGAACGTGTCGGTGCACTGAAGGCTTTGCTCTCACTAAGCAAGGCACCCACTGTGAAGGTTAGCACCAGCTGTAACTTTAAAATCTAGAAAAACCATGAAAATGTGCATAACGGTATCTAAAACCCACGTGCACGCGTGTGTGTCTCCCGCAGATGTGAACGAATGTGCCCTCTGGAACCACGGATGCTCTCTCGGCTGTGAAAACATCCCTGGGTCTTATTTCTGTACCTGCCCAAAAGGTTACGCTCTACTTCCAGACAGGAAGACATGTCAAGGTATATTTATAATCAATGTCTAACAAAAAAAAGCAACTTTATTTTTGTATGATGCTGTGAGGAGAATCTCATTTAAAAGCACCAGCACTTGCACAATGGTTTGGTGTGTATACTTGTCTCACATCGAGTCTGGCACTTTGAAAGGAGGTGTTTGCCCAGCAGATGCCATGACCCTGTGAATGCTAATTAAAAAGGCCGGGTCACAAGGCTCTCTGGACCAGAATATGAGAGCAGCCAATTGTGTGTTAGGTGACATGGGTCAGTACACTCTGTCACTGGTCCTTTACTGCAAATAGAGGAGTTGTGGAAGGTACACAAGATAAGTGCTCGATCAACAAATTGTATATAATTTACTTCTTTTCTGCAAATAAAAGCCAAATACGACGATAAACAGATGTGGGACATCCTAAGTATTCCAGTGTGCTTGTGTTTAGCATTCCAGCTATAATGCAGGTTTGTTGTCTGCAAGTATAACAAAAGATACTTTATATCAAGAACAAATATGTCAGAAGATCCAATATTTTGGCACAAACGTGCACAATGTTATATATAAGATATAGTTTGTGATTTAACGAACAATATGCAATGGGATTAAATCCACTTTTGGAATGGGAATGACATTTTAATGTCAAAGCAGGAAACTGGTGGGCTGATTAATGATTCCTGTGTTCACTGTTGAAGCTTCTGCCACCACACAAACGACCTGAAAACATGAACTTCTTTTCGAACCCAACAGCTCTGAAGTTAAAGTGACGGTGAAACTGGCTCGGAAACACAATGAGATTAGATGACGAGGTGACATTTGCAACAGGGAACATAACTGGTCAGCAGCTTTGTCCGGCTAAGCTGTTTAGCAGACAAACGTTGCCAAGGAGCAAAAAACAAGGAAGAGGAAGGCTGGATAATGGAAAAGAGAGACAATGGATACAGGAATAAAGGAAAAAGAGAAAGAAAACATTACTATTTATGCTTTCTACTGTTTACCAACTGCTGAGGAAACACCAGCCCTTCAAGCAGAGCGCCCCTGCGTTGGCCTTTGACTGCATTAATCACATTTTCACCTATTTTGATAGGGCTAAGGAAGGCTTCAAGAGGGGATTGTGCCAGAGAAGCAACTAAGAAGCTTGTTGTCCATCTGGCTGTGTTACAATCTACAACATCTGACCCCAGAATAACCTGCGAGATTCATGGGAACCCACTGATTCCTTTTAAGCTCGATCTTACCTACATACCTCACCCTGCCTTATGTTGAAGGGTCTATAATAACACTATTTACTTTTTTTTCCAAATTCTGTATTGAGATTTTACTGATGAATCATCTTGATGACAGTTAACAGCCACTAACTGCACATATTCATGTTTTTTGGAACATGCAGTGATCGTGCCATGTGAAACTAACATCAAGTGTGGCCATGGCTGCCTCCAGACAGATGAGGGCGCTGTATGCGTTTGCCCTGAGGGATCTTTACTACAAGAGGACGGACATGTCTGTACAGGTATAGACAGTTTATACCATTCTGACACTATAGGTATTCTGAGTTAGACGACACTGGCACTGTGTGTGGCATTATTTTTGAAAAGTAAGTTTATTCTGCAGGATGTACAGCACCAGACAGAGGGGGCTGCAGTCAGCTCTGCACCTCTGTTACGCCGAATGGGTGGCAGTGCGGCTGTCTGCCAGGCTATGGGCTGCACCACGATGGGAAGCGTTGCATTGCTGCTGGTGAGTTCTATTAACAGCAGATGGACAGATGTGATTCCGATAGATAAACACTCCGATTATTCTATATACTTACAGCCTTTTACATTGTGCAGTTCTTATTACAATGCATACTGAAGTGTTATATTCTATGTTTATCAGGGCCTCCATCATTTCTTGTTGTTGCAAATCTTGTGGATGTGCGACAAATTAATCCTGATGGATCTGGGGATCAAATTCTTGTGGAAGAAACGAACGGAGCCATTATTGCTTTGGACTACGACCCAGTTGAGAACAAGGTGATATAAGTCTCCTTCCAACTCGATCATGGCCTTCTAATCTTAATAAAAAACTTAGCTTATGTAACTATTAAGGGGCTACCAAAGGTTACATAGTTATGCAACTCACTTTCGGGGTTTTATAGATACCTACTGACATCTAGTGGTCAGATATTGACATGACGTGTGTAGGGATCACCAATTCAAAAGACATTGAATATATTTTTATTGGAATAGGAAAGTGGTCAAAGCTGTCCAGAAGTCTTGTTTTTGATGTTTTCTGGCTGGTCCATTTTTGTTTATCTGTATATTCAGTAATGAAGATACATCTTCACATAGTGTCTGTGTGGAATTTGAAGGTGTACTTCGCCAGCACGAGCCAGAAAACTATTGAACGCATTGATTTTGATGGTGGGTCCAGAGAAGTTCTCGTCTCTGATGTTTTGGACTCTCCAGAGGGATTAGCCATCGACTGGGTCCATCGCAAGATGTACTGGACGGATAAAAGGTTCGTGGTGTTTTAGGAGAATCAATGACGATATTCTTGAAATATTTGCGCGTTGGAATGCACTTGATTTCAGACCACGTTCTGTTGATTTTGCTTTGACGTCTAATCATAACCTGGCTTAAAACCAGAAATTAACACATTTTCCCATAAGCATTTGTTGCAACCTGCCAGACTCGATACACTTGTAGTTTGTTCTTTGTCCCCCAGCCGGGCAACTGTTGCCTGCAGTACCTTAGTTGGATTGAACAGACAAACCATTGTAAGTGAGGGACTTGCGAAACCTCGAGGAATTGCAGTTCATCCATCAGAAAAGTGAGTGTGGCTGCAGGTGAAGCCACTATTGTTGGCTCCAATATAAACAGTGGCATGTCTCATACGTTCTAAACTAATTAATGTTAATTGGTGCATCGTTTATTTGCCGTCTAACATATTGGAGGGGTGTTTCTTACAAAACTTTTTTTTATTTTGAGGAAGTTGTTCTGGACTGATACTGGTGCTCAGCCTGTGGTGGAAAGTGCCTCTTTGGAGGGGAAAAGCCGTGTCGTCATTGCCAGCACTGACCTGGTGTCGCCGAGTGGGCTGACCATTGATTTCACGGAGGATCGTCTCTTCTGGTGTGACCTGAGGCGGGGGGTTGTGGAGACGGCTGCCCTGGATGGTTCGCATAGACAGGTCCTGTTAGACAACCAAGTAGGTGAGGTTTGTGTGAGACAAGGGTACAAGTTTTTAAAAAAACGCTCAAATCTTATGCATTGGTATCTTATAGATAAGTCTTGGGGTTAATTAAGTATGTTGAAATGAGCTGAAATCTGGTATTCTTATACTGTATATTATTCTTCCAGGTCGACCCTTTGACCTTGCGGTATTTGAGGACAGATTGTGGATATCTGACCAGGAGCACCAGCAGCTGAGGAGTGTGCACAAGAGGACCGGGAAGAATCTCCAAAATATCCACGGACTGCTGCAGCCAGCTTCCATTGTGGTGGTTCACCCCCTCACCAGACCAGGTACCATGGCACACGCTTGAAAGTATTTCTTTTAAATGCTAACAAATGAATGAATGAAACCAAAAAATCTTTATTTGAATAATTGTTTGCTGTGAAGATCAGAAGCAGCGGAGCCCATTTAATCTTCCTAGCGCCGTTACTCCTACAGGGGCAGACGTTTGCCTTCACATGAATGGAGGTTGCAGCCAGATTTGCGAACACAAACTGGGATTTGCCCAGTGCTCCTGTCTGCCAAGCTACACCCTAGCAACCGATGGGAAAAGCTGCTTGCCCGATTCTGGAAGTACTGAATCCACCCATTTATCATCTCCCAAAAACAAAGCGGGCGATGAAAATACGTCCCAGACAACTCCAGGTTTCTCCACTCATACAATCGAGACTAATTTAGACTTAAACAATGAAAAACGCCTTTTCACAGACAAGATGGTCTCAGGTAAGGCATTTTCTCCTGAGCTGGATGTTATCCTAACTCAGAGGAGTGACTGCATTTTTGTTCATTCTCTGCCAGACCAGCATGACTGTGACTCACTTGGCTGCGATGTGAATGCACAATGCCTGCTGAATGGTGGTAGTCCAGGCTGTTCATGTGTGGAGGGGTTCACAGGTGATGGGCTGTTATGCGTGGGTGAGGAATTCTGTTGTATATCCTTCAAAACTTATCTGAGTCAGCAGTTTACAAAGACACCATATGGTACAAATGAACAAAGCTCCTACTGTACTAATGCTTGGTACTGATTCTTAAAATAATCCAAGAGTCGGAGGCCAGTTCGCCACAACTGCCCACCAGTACCTCCGCAGATGTCAGCACAGAGAACCACAGCAGCGACTCAGAGAGATGCCCCTCCACCCACGACAACTACTGCCTTTACGAGGGCGTCTGCTTCTATTTCCCCGAAGTGGATTCTTATGCTTGCAAGTAATGAACATTTATACTGAACTAAGCTGAGCCTTTGTTAAAAATCAGAAAAAACATAAAACAAAAACAGTATATAGCTTACATGCAGCCAAAACCGTGATTTTCTGCATTCCTGTATGAAGGGCAGACATGTATGTTATTACAGTTCTCCAACAGTAGGTGTCGCTAGAGTTCCACCATGAAAGCCTCTGGCTGCACACTAACTGGTAATACTGCACATTTCAGACGCAGACTTAATTGGGCATGTTTAATGACGTTATGGTTATGTCACTTTTGCTTATTTAATATATTCAAGATAGAAACCAATCAAAGTATATCACAAAAACTGTTAAGATAACCCATCATTTAATGTGTGATTAATATTTGATCCACAGGCTGCACCATGTAAGACTCTTACATGATCCCACAGATGCTAAACTTTATAAATATGGATTTTTCTTTTCCTAAAATACAGGAATAATAAATGATAATATGGTGCAACTGTACAACTGAATAGATAAGTTAAACCCTGTGATATTGCTGTACCTGTTGCAGTTGTGTAGCGGGCTATATTGGAGAGCGTTGTCAGTTCAGCGACCTCGAGTGGTGGGACCTCCAGCAGGCGGAGGAAGAGAAGAAGAAAAACGTGCTGATTGGGGCCTGTGTGGTGGTCCTGGTGTCCCTCCTTTCCATCGCTGCATGTGTCACCTTATGCTACAGGTGAGACAACACAAAGGAAAATAATATGAGGACCAGGTCTTAAAAGGCTCAGTTACATATAAATTATCATACTCATGCGTCTTTTGACATACAATAAGCTTGCTTTGACCCCCAAATCAAACCAAGCTTAGTATCATTTAGACTTTTGCATCTTCCTAACATGAGGACCTGGAGCAGCCACCATTGACCATTTCACCATGTCTATCAACCTCAGGGAGCCCGAGCTGTGTAATGTAGGTATCTCAGCATGACAGCTGAGCGTTTGGGCGGAGGTCAAACGTGGAACGAATGGCAGCATGCGCCCCCAGTTAGCCGAGACAGGCATACATAAGGTGTATAGTTCCACCCATCCTCCCTTTTATTTCCAGCCGAGCTCTCTCTAAGTGGCTGATTTGTTTTATGGTTGTCTCAGTGGCTTAGGGACACGGCTGTTGTCATTCTCTACTGTTTTGCCTGACAAAACACTCACCTCCCCCTTCCACCTACTACATCCTAATATTTGGAGTCCCCCCGTGGAAGTGGCACGCTTTCAATTACATGCTTGGTTTAGCTTGTTCTACACCAATTACACATAAAAATAGGTCATTTCTCAGCTACTAAATGGAGCTGCTGAGGTATAACCCCAAAGGAAACGCTACATGGCCACCAATAGCTCTGCTTCAAATTGCCTTTTGCACTTGGGTGCAAGTGCACTCGCGGTGTATTTTTTTGATATTGGTGTTTCTGCAGCCCCCAGTGTCATGCAGCCTACAGCACTGTGAGCAAACCAGACAACCACCCTTAAACATGCAAACACCAACCAGGCATACATGGGCCTTTTTCACTCAAATGGTCAAACCGTTGTTCAGAGGAACAGATTAATCAGTCATTTTCCATCTGTGCTGAGTAACCGTCTTTGATGTGATGGCCCTTCACACAGAACTAAGATCATCTTTGGTAAACACCCGCCAGTGGACACCGTGAGCGAGAGCAGTGTGACGGATGAAACCATGTCGGTTACGTCCAGCGTGCCTCGGGTAAGACCAATCGACCCGTCAAAACAGCTCAAGTGCAGCAGCTTAAGTTCTGCAGATTGGGATTTAATAGAATGAAATAATAGAGTCATAGGCCCCAATTTCTGCACTGCCACTCAAATACAGATGCAAAAAAAACTTAAGAAAGTAGCAGAGGCCAAGACAAGATTATTTAGGACACGGCCAGCAGATTAAACAAGAAAAACATAATAGGCAGCACTGTCAGAGTACAAATTTAAAATGTATAAATACCAATCAAACATTCTTAGGACTTTTATCACAACAAGACAATAAAGGAGTTGGAAAAAAATACAAAAGTAATATGTCTGAATGATCAAATCTACAGTTCTACACACTGGTAGACAGTGACGCTGAAGGGAGGACAAGCCCTGCTGTGAGCCGCCCCAGGAGAGCCATTTATCCCTCCTGCTCCTCAGAAACAGGTACAAAGAGCTGACCACCACCACACCCTCATTGGAATTATCCTTAAATACAAAAAGGTATAATGGCCTGCAAATGTACAGTAGTACACACATTCACCATTTTGATCCTGAAGTGAGCAGAACTAATACTATAGTTGTTGTAGTAATAAAACAAACCTTTTTAAATCTGATAGAATCATTACATCTGTATAATCCGCCCCCACAGGTGACCTCCCCCTGTCTGAAGACTCAGATGTGTCCAAACCCATCAGAGGGTTTGAAGGCACCGCGGCATCGGCTGCTGTCCTAGATGACGTCAACTCGGGTGTCCACCGCTCGTGTCCGTCCCTGCAACACTCGTGTACTTTTACCTCATTCAGACCAACAATTATCTCCATAGCAACCAGTTCGGACTGCCAAGAGACCAGAGAGGGTGACAAAGCCGGACCTTTATCCTTACAAGAAGCTCCAAGTGGAACTAACAAGGAGCCTCATACATGATCTCATGCCTTCACCTGTCCAAGCAGGGACACTCAAGGTCAGCTCAAGGTTGTGTAAATACTGCTGAATAATGATCCCGGCTAAGCAAAAAAGAACAGGTGACACCCAGACTCTCAATCTAGAGAACAATACTAGATAACGTTTGTTTTTTAATTATTCATTACAAATTAGTATTAATTGAGCCCAACATAAACACACCTTAATTGAGCTTTAAAGTTCTCTTGAACTTTGCAGACTTTAATAGGTTAGTCTGGTTTTTGGATTTTGAATGAATCCATTAAATCGGTTTAATTAGGTGTCACCAGGTCTGAGGCTTTTTTGTTTTGTTTGTTTTACATACCAGTCCTGGCTGTTTATTTCTCATATGCTCACCAACATTCATCGGTTTTGATTTGTGAAAACATAAAATCGGATTTGTTCATTAATTGGATTATTTATTTTTCACATTTTTCTAATACCATATTAAAATAAAAACCAGCCACCTATGTTCACCTATAACTAATGAAATTAGTAATTAAAAACAGTCTCATCCAGTGAACTAACCAGTATGATATTATCAATTTAAATATATATTTTTATACAACGAACATAGCTTTGCGCTGCTTGATTACGTAATGTTAAAACTAGATTAAACTGGTTAAACTGGACTATGGTGTGGTAAGGGAATGGATCTTTTTGAGGATGTTACACTAACTTTTTTTAATTATTTTTTTATTTTATTTGCTTTGAACCAGAAAACCACTTGTTACTAGATCCATTTCAAACATAGAACAGCAGAGCTGATTATAATAAATAAAACCTTTACAAAACGTGAAGCTCCTTTTTTAAACATTAGCAACCATTCAGAGGATTATTTTAGCCACCGATTGCCTTTTTCCCGCCCCCTCCTCCGAGGCGCCGCTCCAGAGCTCCTGTCCTTCCTTCAGGGGTGATGCATTTCTATCCTCCACCAAATCTAACGCTCTACTGGTGTCGCTACCAGTGCTGCCACTCACCGCCGCATCCCCTCTCCATCTGTCACTTTCTATTTCTGTCCCCGTCTGTGACTCCGTCTCAAGGTTGACTGCCTCTTTGTTTCGAGGCACTGGCACAAAACAAAGCACTTTAACTCAAAAACCATCAGGGGCCACATCGATATTGATTTTCCTGGCAATGCACAGTTATCTATATATTGGCCTCTATTAGGGCTAACAGACAGGTGAGCGCGCCGCCCTAAACAGCAGCAGCTCGGCCTTCAGCTAAAGATGAAATTGGGCCCTGTGTCAATTTCTCTTAGATTACTCTTGATTTGGGGTAACAGGGGCCAATAGAGTCACTGACACAGTAAATAACAATGGGCCCCAAAGGTCATCTGGGATCACTTTTGGAGGCGAGATTGTTTTGGACGTTATTCTGAAAAATACACAGTTCATTAAGTTGCAGACCTACTATACAGATACTTGCTATTCATCTGCATTGTGGATAATAATTAGGGCTTTTAGAAGATTTGGATTAACCAGCTGCCGCTTGCTGTAGATTCTGTAATGTTTGGTTCGTATGCTCTCTGCAGAGTTTATTTGTTAATGTTTCGAGGACAATAAATCTCACTTTTTAATATTTCTGTATGACTGATGTGGATCAAGTGATTTGAGAACCCAGATTTACAGGTCTCTGCTGATTTGCTAAGTGGTGTGTGAAGCTTTGATAATAACAATAATCTCTGTTGGCTAATTTTGCACTTTCTCTGCCAGATGGCTAGCTTTCTTCTATCACCCATGTCTCAATCTCAGCCTCAGAGAACAGCTGATGAGGGCTAAAGGGGGAATTAGTTACCCACTCAAAGGCTTTGCTCTGATCCTTCGGTCAGTATTCGGTCCCCCAGCTCATGAGAAGGACAAAGTAACACGAGTTGACGAGGATTCGGGAAGATCAAAAGAAGAAGGGGGAGGCATCTGATGCATGCACGGGGCACATGACCCAAAATGCACCAGGAGAAAAGTCCCAAGCTTCCACGAATGCTCGTCTCCCCAGAACTAGTTGAAGGTGACTTTTTACATCGACTGATATACTTTTCTTTACAACAGAGCCGACTCCCAGATGTTGGGCATCAACAAAATGGAATCATTTAATAATGTGACGAGAGAGTAAAACTATGAATTTTTGAGTGATGTTCCACAGGGGTCCAGCCAGGTTCTGCGTCCTAAAAATTCAAATTTAATTCCATTTTAATTTGACATTCTGTTCATATCAAAGGAACAACAAAAGGAGAAGGCCTTTTTTCTAAGTTCAGAATCTATAAATATGCACATTTTTAAAAAAAAGTGCAGCAGATAAAAGGTAATGTAAGTCCAGTGTTGAGATTTTAAAGGGAGTATTAAATAGCTGGACTAGTGGAGGAGCATCTTCTACTGCGGTTTTGCTCAGGAATACGTCCTCAACAGAGGGAAAGGACCCTCTCGACCATTTCTGCCGATCTTAATACCCTCTGCACGGCCTTTTTATCCATGGTGCTGCAGCTGGTAGCGTTGGCATGAATCAGCATGATCTCTACAGAACGAGGTGAGGATCCCATGGGAAAGGAGGCCCGTTTGAGTTTCCTCAGGAAGTGCATTCTCTGCTGGGTGTTCTTTGACCAGAAAAGATGGTGAAAGAACTTGATGTTTGACGCATTCCGCTGCATGATGGTTGATGTAGGCGGATGGTGTGCACCAGGTTGTCTCTGCGCCAGCTCTCAAACAGATTGACCTCCTCCCTGTTCCTGCTTTCACCATTCGTTCCTGTGAACGAGGCGACGCTGCGCTCATTGAGATGGGGTGTGAAATATTTCCCCTAACGTGGACTGACTGTGGCCTCAGTGTCAGGAAGTCTAGTATCCAGTGACAGATGGTGGGGTTTAGGCCCAGGAGAAAACGTTTCCATCAGTCTTCGCAGCATAATCTTATTAAACACAAGTTGAAGACAAATACAGGATTCTGGCATAGGTGTTTCTCTGTTCCAGGTGGGCGAGTAACGTACGCTGGGTGGATACGCGCATCCTCTATTGAGCAGTTTGAGGGCCAGGCTATAGGCACCCTCTGTGGATCCCTGTGGTGCAGGTAGACAATTGCTTTCACAAAGAAAACTGAGCTCCCAGTTGAAAGCAGGCGTCTACCCAACGTATGCCTCAATCATTTTTCACTCGGTTGTTACCGATGTCATTTTCCTTTCTTCCAGCAGATGGCGACAGTGTACAAGGAAAAAAAACAGGATTTCAAAAAAGCTTCCGCGCTTTAGTTAAAAGTCAAAGTCATCCTAATAGACGTTTCAGTTTACTCACATGCACCTATAAATTACAGAATAGAAACTAAACTGACACGTCCGATGGCGCAGATTTATCAACACTTGGGTTAAATATCGGAACTCTATATAAAAATACATAACTTCTACCTTCTACTGATCATATTCAAGTACACGCGTCTGTTATAATCTCAGATAACTTGTTAAATTACTTTTGTGGTAAAACAAGACGATTAAACGACAGTTTTGACGATAAAGGTTTAGCCGTAATGTTGGTTTATAAAATTCATTGTCTAAATTGTCTTTTGCGTTTGTTGGAGTCGTTTATTGGTCTTGAAGTTATTTTAAACTGCTCCTCTTTGTTTGGGGTTCTGCAGAATCAGCAGCTAATTGCTTCGAGGTGGAATCAATTTTACTGTTTGTCCAAATGTGTTGAATAAAACTTACCAGATTTGGAGATATCGGTCTGAAGATGTTTCAAAATCCGTGTTGCCAACAAATGTCCGCGTTGCACTCTCCTCTCAAATGGAAATCCACACGAATTGAAGACAAAACTAATTGACGCTAATGAGAGACGGACGGTGGTCGGACTATTCATTCATTCATTCATTCATTCGTCCATAATTTGATGCAAAATGAAGACTTCTCAATGGAAACTACTATATTTAAACAGTCTGCACCTCTGGGTAGAATGTGGGGTTTGTGTCGCTGAGGCCAGTCCAGTCCTACAGGTGCCAGGTTTTCCATCCTACCACGTGGTAGGACGGAAAACCCTGCTGGATTATGGACGGGATTCCCCACAGTTAAGAAAATATTTCTTTAAAAAGTAGGATTTCTTGATACGTTGTGAATTAATACTACTGGATTGGGGATTTATAAAACACCAAATGAACATGTTCTTTAAAAAAGGTTAATTGTTGTTCATTTTACCTGATCAATAGGCTTTCTTATGGAAAAAAAATCCACAACGTAATACAATAAATTAATGAAATTATTGCTGTCCAAGTCAGATGAATGGTTGTGTTCATTCTATAGTCGTATTACAAATATCTATACCTCTCCTTTGATTCACTGATAACACATCAAAAGGGTACAGCTCATATTTTTAATTAAAATTTCAGTTTCAGTCACTATTTGTGTGTAGTGTATTTTCCCATCACCTCAACTCAATAATAATCTGCCAATGTCCGTTTAAAAGTAATCAGATAGTCAATTATTGAATTTAATGCCCAAGTTAACCTACAGTATAGGAAGAGGTTTAAATGTAAAGCTATAGGATAGTTTATTGCTTTAGCCAGTGTAAAATGAAGTCACATATTATTTAGAGATCTTCTCACAGCACATTTTGTGCATTTATTTATTTATTTCCAAAAATGACAACTTGAAAAGGAAGCCTTGAAAAGGTGAAGAGCTCATAGCCGGCAAATATTTCCAAATACTGATGTATAACTCATAACCACAATTGACATGTGAGCAATATGGTTTACTGGTTTAAGCCTGTGGGTCTGTTCAGTGCTCATCCTTTGGTAGTCCTTCCACAAACTACCGCGTTCACCTTTTAACTGCTTTGCAGTCCCTGAAATGGCTGTGAAGCACCAAGCAGAAATATGCACAATGCCTATAGAAAAAAAAGAAAAAGAAAAACAGCAGGCAAGTCTTGTTTTTGCACTCATTAAGTTTTTCAGCAACAACTGGTTTTGACATGAACAGTGCAAATGCACAATAGCACAACAGACACCATTAAGGATACGCACTAGTTTTTGAAATTCAACATAGCAGATTTTCAACAATTTGCATGTTTCATTTCTTCTTTTTTTTTTCCTCTTTTGCTAAACATAAATATGTATGCCGTCCAACAACTCATCAGTGTCCAGCGAACAAGTTTTCATTAACGGTGGGGGGCGCTGAAAAGAGAAGCATCGGGGAATCTAACCTTGTTCATTTATCCAAACTGGTTTGAAACGTCTTTAAGGTCAACACAAGTGATGAAGCAGGCTGCCGCAGCATTACTCCCGTCATGGCCATCAGCTGTGTGTTCTTCATAATCATCAGTTCAAGCAGCTGTACTGGATTTTTTTTTAGTTTTCTTTTTAAAAACTGACTGAAAAATGCCATCTGGGTGAATTTTATCCACAGCGTGGGTGCGTGTCGATGTAACCATTTTTGCTTCCTCTTGATATGCATATTAGTATTCAGAGATAACATAAAACCTGAGAAACATATGTTAACGCACAAACACGTTGCAGTTCACCCCGCCAACCACTAGGCGGCGGCTTCACACGCTCAACCAGTGTTTTCAAACTTGTTCTTCTAACAGGTTAAAACAAACGTCACACTGACAACAGACAGGAGAGATAACATACTCAGATGGCTTAAATTAATCAGCAGAGGTCCATCTTCATATGTACATTTTTTTCTCTATCAAGTAAACATATGCTTGTGGCAGAGTAAAGGTTTTAATCTGGCGATTATGTCCTTTTTTAAATTTGTTTTTTTAAAATTGTTTTCAATTCAAAACTAGGTTGTTGTTTTAATTTGCACGCGCTTCACCTTGTGCCGGCCTCTCATGGCGGTGATGCTTCTTTCGCATTCTTTACCAGAAACATGACCTCATGCGAGGCATTTGAAATCTGCACATTAATGCTCAAATGCAAACACCAATCATCTTCTGACCTTTCCACTATCGCACCCTCAACTCTTAATCATCACACCACCAGCGAAACTTGTGTCTTTCCACCATTTCTGTCGCTCTCACCCTCCCCGAACAGATTTAGTCAAGTCATTGGTCCCTGCCTTTCGACTCCCTTTTTCTTCATCGCCTCCCTTTCTCCCATACTCTCGCCACACCTGTTTACTTGATCTTCTTGTCGACTGTTGCAGCCGACAACTTGGACTTGCTTAAGTAGGCCTCAATGAAGAACTGGACAAAGAGCACAAAGTAGCTGAGGTACATGAGGGAGGACCACACAATGTTCTGCATGTGCGATGGACACTCCTGACCCTGCTGCATCCAGGAGTACACCAGGTAGTTGACCACGCAGCCCATAATCATCTGGGTGATCTGCGTCAGGGTGATGAACATCGCAAACTTGCGCGACAGCTTGAAGCCCGCTGCTCGCAAGGCGTAGTAAGAGTACATGACGGCGTGCACCAAGTAGTTCATGGTCATGAACCAGCCGCCGCCAGCCACCATGTCTTTGTAGGAGTACCAGGAGTAGAGCAGCACGGTGATGTGGTGGTACCAGTGGAGGAAGATGAGCTTCTGCTTCCTCAGGACGATGAAGAGAGTGTCACCTGTGAGCATGACAGGATCGATCAAGAGATTATAAAGGTGGGGGAAGAAGGGAGGGAGAAGAAAACATGAAATAAACTAGGTGACGACAGCAGCTACGCTAAGCACATGACAACCAGTTCGACATCTGGCATATTATGGTTTGGAATAAAATTACTAAAAGTCTTGACTTACCCAGTTCTGGTGCTTTACTAAGTACGAAGGCATATGCCCAGAACTTGCTGACAGGCCCGTTGTAAAAACTCTGGTCACATACAGACTGTTTCAGCCCTTTAGTCATCAGGATGTAAGTCATGTAGCTCCCAGTACGGATGGCACCAAAGATACTGGAAGGACACAGCGACATAAGGTGCTTTTTTTGTTTCAAGGATTTCAAGCACCCCGAGAATAGCAGTTTATCTAGGTTTTCCTCCGCTTAATTTTGCCTTTTGGACCACGGAGAATTGCTGGAAGGTTTATGGGAAAGTTCTGCTCTCTCACCTGAATACAGCGAGCGTGAGGGACCAGAGCACCAGCGGCTTCCTTAGCTCAAACTTCTCCCTTTGCTTCATGACATGGCGCCCTCCGAGGATAAAGGCCACGTAGAGCGCAGCGAAGAGGAAGGACTTCTTCCTGGAGACACAATAAATCAAAGACATTCTGACAACAGTCTGAATATCAATGAATATGGTATTTTCTGATCAATGAAGCTACACGCCGACTCTTTAAATGCCTTTGAAAGCCAGTTTTTTATTCTATGTGTATTCTATGCATGTTATATCGTCAGGAGACTGGATTTCCTGGCCAGTTTGCCTGCAGATTGAGGAGGCCTCCATCACAAATGCACCTGTCATGTTCATCTGTGGAGCGGAGCAGCAATCTGCTTCTGGGACAGACCTCACCCACACCACGATGCTGTCACTGCTAATACAAACACTCAGCAAAATGGCAGCCACTGAACAGTCCCAAGTGCGTCTGGTGGAAGGCTGCAGTGTGTGGTCACTCCCTCCACCCCCACCCCCCCTTCGGTGGAGGCTCAAGTCTGGTCCATGTAGTTAAAATATTAGACCCGATGCTTGTGCAAAAATCCCACACACTAAACTGTTTATTTTTCTTAACTTCATTATCTAATCTGATTTCATAAACGATGCCTAACGAATGAGAAACACCTGAAGCAATTCCATCTGGCCCAGCCTGAATGTTCCCAGTCCTCAACACAATTCCAAAGCACAAGCAGTATACTGATAGACTGGAACCAGCCAGATTTTGTGGCATTCTGCCTAAAACTGGAGCTTTACGTGCCAAAATGTAATGTCTGGGCTATTGGACGGAGCCCAGAGTCGTTAACAGCATTAACAAAAATAATGAGGACATTAGATCCAGGAAGGCTGACAAATACATGCATGCATGGATGGATGGATGGATGGATGGATGGACGGACGGATGGACGGACAGACTTGCTAGGGGACTTAGCTATTAACTGGCCCAGAGGAATAAAATCAGACTAGTCCTCAGAGGAGAGTGCAGGTGCACAAGGATGAGGCTTTCTGGGACCAGTAGCCCTTGGACTGATGTTGCATAAGTCATGTTGCCCTTTAGTGACATTGTTTGTTATAATGTGCTGATCATTTACAGGGAGAAAAAGCTAGAATAGAAATCAAAGTTGGTTTTGATAAGGTTTAATTGGGCCGGTTACTGGCCATGAAGCGCTGCACAATCTATCCTCAAGACATTGTGAAGGTCAAAATGACTCGGAATGGTCGTAGTACATTTTAATATCATTGAATAACAACTTTATAGTGAACTTCATCGGGTTAAATTGGTAGCTTAACGTAATTGATGGAATTATACACCGGCAATAAATCCAGTGGTGTTTTGCTTCTTGCAAAAAGACTGACAAAATGATGAAGGATACCTCTATAGGATGAAGGACATAACCGTGAGAGCAAAGTCAAAAGGAGGTCCTTTCACAGAATGACAACAGGGTTAGACTGCAGAATGACATCACCGTTTCTCGACCATACAAGTAGGAGGGGAGAACAAAGCAACCCACAATCCACAGAGGCCAACATGCTGCAGAGCCTGGGAGGAACAGAGAGGCACAACAATCTCTGCACTCCCCTTCACTGTGTTGCTGTCCGAGCTTGAAGGTCAAAGGTCAGGGCGTCATTGAACGGTCCAGGATGTATACCAAGTCCTATAATTCAACACGCATCTTCAAAAGCCCCTTAGACATGAGGCCAATACATTTCATTTCATTTACTCTCGTATGATTGTATTGCTGGATAGAAGCTCAGCAAAAAAGTAAACGTCAAATGTTGAGAGCCTAAAAATAAAACACCACAACATAAATGGACTACTTCTCAGCACTTGGGATTATCCTACAATATAATTACCGGTACTTGTGTGAAGACACTAAGCAAACGTGAACAGGTTTATTACCTAATCTCCATTTCTGTCATTTAACATCACGTCATTTAAACATTTAACGTAGTTAAAAGATAAGAGTTATTCAAATATGTCAGTGTTATCGGCCGAGCCAAGGACAATGACATTTAGAGGGCAGTTTTAGTATGTGCGAGTCCATTCTGCCCAAGTAAGATGGCCCATTGCAGCCTATTAGAAGATGAATTATCCTGCTGGCAAGGAAGAAAAAGCAACCCAAGGGCATGGTCAAGCCATAACTTCATTCAAAGGAAATCTGGAAGATGTCAGGATGAATTCTCATCATCTCTCCACTCAGTGGTGTCGCCTTAGCTTAACTCTGAAGCCTAACGATTAGATTTGTCTAATAGCCTAATAAACCTGCATTATTAATAAGGCAAAGGCAAATAGTTCTATCTATGGGGACCACACTTGTATAGCAATAATATATTATTGACAATAATTTTGTTTGAGATTTCAACTTCAGAACTTGTGATAAATATATCTTGTAAAATATCTCTGGTTGATTAAAACTAACAATAAAGATGTTGATGTATTAATGATAAATACCAGATATCCACATAGAAACAAATAGACTTTGGGAAAAGTAAATCCAAATGTCACACAGATTAGCATAAACCCCGGCAGTATGTCTGCATGAGACACTAATAGACGGGTGTGGAGGAGGGGTGACTCTTGCCTAAGTGGGTCAAGGCAGCACAAATGAGAAACTACAATGTCAGATCTCATCATGGATCAGTATGGAGCAGCTCCAGAGTCAGCACCAACCTCTTCCTTACTATAGAACAAGCTGCTGGAAACCAGCTGTTCTCCTCCCACTGGGGATTCCAGCATGTATCCGAAAGATGTGTGCCGCTTCAAGGATTGCTGAATACAAAGTAGTGGTAAATGGTAGCAGGACACAGGTGTTCAGCTAAGTAAGGCACCTCTGGAACATCTCCCTGTCCCAGTTTGTGCTCTTCCCTTGCACGTCGATGCGCAGTCAACACGACTGAACTAGCACTATACAGGCTAGCGCCCATTCTAGCCCATGTTGTACGCCAGTACGTGACAGCAGGATCCCTCCCCCATTTGCCGTGTTGTGTAAAGCTGGATGACATCCTGCTGAGGAACTCAGGTCCGCATTAGCTGGTCTTTCCTCCCATCAGTCTGCAGTCTTAGGGTGAGTCTGCACACCGGCACACACAATAAGGTCCTGTGTCTATGTAAAGCCCGGCTGGACAGAGTATGCTGGATTATTAAGGCTAACCTGTTATGGACAGTAAGCCAATAAATAAGACTAAGACCCAACCATAATCTGTCATTCTGGAAGCATCCAGATGTAATCCACCCACAGAGCCACGGGCCAGCCTCATGGTGTGCATTTTGGGATTTCAGCATTCTGGAACTCTCTCTTAAAGGGGATGAAATGGGAAAAGCAATAATTATGTTGATTGCAACAATAAGGCTGCATTACGGCCTCCATTAGTTGGGAAAAAGTAAGAGCACTAAAACATATTCAAGAAAAGCAATTTGAGATAAATAACACACACACAGAGCCAGTTGTGCTGAATGTTTTGTGCACTGGTGGAACTGCCGAAAACCACTTGAGACATACTTGGTTGGAATTTAGAGATTTTATCTTTTGTTTGCATCCAAGCCTTTCCTGGCAGCCTGATGGAAACCGAAAGTGAAATTGGAGCAGAGCCACACCCCAGGCAGACCCCAGAGCCCGGGAAGCCAGCCCACATCCTCATCTCCCGTCTGAGCAGTTGTGAGAGACAGCAGCCAACGGAGCCATCGTGCCATGTGCGGCAGCGGCCAAGAAGGCTCAGCGTCACCCTGCAGTGAGGGGAGAGGTCATAACGCTACCCCCAAACAGGAAGACAAGGACAGTTTGGAGATTTAGAAAGTGATAATCACACTATGCGCTAAGGGGGCATACCGCAGCAGAATTAGCAGAGACACGTACAGTGGCACCATCTTCATTATTAACTGAGGTGAGCTGACCTGAGGTCAGATCTGACTCACACCCCCTCACCCCATCACTTCCAGCTGGATTTCTACCGATGTGACTCCAAAGACTAGCCAGAGGATTTAGAGGACAAATCAAACAATTCATAAAGGGAATTGCATTTCCTTTTTTAATCTCAGTGGGTGACCTAAAACTAGACGATTAAAGCTTTAAAGGCCGTTTTGGGTCAGTGAAGGTGATAAAAGGGCTGTGGTAAGAAATCTCCGGTTTCTCCGTTGGGGAAGAGAAGGACAAATCTATAGAAGTCTTTCTTTCTTTCTGTGTATGGACCAGTGAAAGTTAGAGGGATGCATCTCCCAGCCTGACCAGGAACGCAACAATAGCTCCAGCCAATTACCATCAAAGGTTACAGAGATTTACACGTGCGGAGCATGTAGGGTTGCAACGTGATCTTTCACAACAGAGCAAATAGTCTTTCCAGAACGCTGTACGGACATTAAGAGATCAGGCAAATAAAAATGTAACTGAACATGAACAGGCAGAATACGCAGACGCCTCATTGTTCATTCTCGCTGCATCATTAACAGTCTCAGCGGCACCATTTATTATCAGACCATAGCGGCAGAGCCACCAGCGATCCATTACTGGTGTCTATTGCCACCCAAAAGGCTCTTAAAAAAATAAGATTTGAAGCTAGCAGCATGCTAATGATGATGGTGTGATTCAGCAAATTCAGACCCAGGGTACCGCCACGAATTTCACCTGAAACCAGAAGCTTTAATAAGGAGAAATATTATTCAGCGAGCGCCCTGACTGACCCTTCACTTACGATAATGATGTTTTCATTGATCCTGCTTTGGACCTTATTCGACATTACATGCACACACCAATCGACAACGCAATTACCGCCAAAGACACACACACACGTGCGTCATTACATGACGAGAGAAATGGCAAAAAGAGCAAATACATCCTCAATACTGAGGAAAGGAAAAATAGATCATCTGAGCTGTAAACTGAAGGACCTGGAATCTTAGCTAATGTCTACATTGACTATAGTGTGTTTTCTATAAAAAGCATATTGTAAATGTTGACTCTGACAGCCCAGTGCCGTCCCTGTGAAGCTCTTCCTCTGTGTATTTGATTCTCAGTGGAAATTGGGTTTCCTATCGCCGCGGTGTGGTTTTGCCTCCGACAGAGAGGCCCCGGGCATTCGTTTTCTCATTAATTTTACTGGTTCGTCTGGCTTCCTGTCCAGCAGAGTCCTGTTGTGACTGAAGAGCCGTCCTCAAAGACTAAACATGACTCAGGCTTTATGTAAGAGTCGCCGGCGCCTCGTCTGAGGATAAACTGATGCGATGCTGTCCGGCGCCAGCAGTCAAACGGGGAAACCTTTTCTGTAGTTATACTAAAATTGTAACACTAAGCAGCCCAGTGAGCTATTTCTGTCCTGTTCTTAATCTCTGTTCGCTGAAGGATCTGCTGGCCGGAGCCCGTCAGGAGCCCAGTTTAGAAAAGTACCTGGTTTCACCTGTGCTTTGATTCTGGGAGCTCAGGGACCAGGTGTCAGAGGTCACCGGGGGGGCGGACAGCTAAACTGTTGTTACCTGTCTGCCTCACGCTTCTTCACTGCATCGCAAATGGATCTCCATCGTCTCTAAATAAAGAAACATTGAGAGGAGGCCGACATTAAGTTCTTGAGAGGTACCTTAATGTGGTCTAATGAGCCAGCTAAATCGTCTCCTTTACAAAGTTAAAAGGACCTAAAACTGTACTTGTGCCTTAAGGCTAAGGTCATGCAGCCCATGCAGACATGCACGACCACGTACGTCTGCAAAGCCACAGCAGGATCGTGCATAAGTGAGAAAAAGATGCCACTTTACATTATTTCTGCAGTCACACTGAGGCTGTTCAACGCACCGCTGGCTTTACCTGGCACAGTCAATAAGCTACTCAGAGGAAAACCACCAACATCTGTGTCTTCAGAGAGTGCACATCTGGATTAGAGTGGATGGACCCAAGACTGTATCTGATGACCTACAATCATAACATTTTAGAGTCAAGGTCATCTTCTCCATCGTACAACAACTTCAGCTTCTTCTCTCCCCGCCAGTTTGCTTTTTTAGTTAAATTCTTATAGAATACAAGATATAATGAAAAGATGGAAGCGACATTTTACTCTCCTTTATCTCGCTAACCTCCAGAAAAGTCCAGTCAAAGCAAGTAAATATGTGTTTATGAAAAGGGAAATCACCTGTACAAATGATTTCATTGTAAAGCCATAACTGCAGCTGCCAATAAAATATATACGCTCATCACATGTAGTGAACTGGAGCACTCCTGATTCAAAAGGACTGTAATAAAAACTGCTGAAAAAAGAAATGCTAGGACTTCCTTGTGACAGTCATGCTGGTTGCTGGTCATCTGGTGGGGTCAGAGACAGACGGGCATTTTTCCCAAATGTCTTGGGGTCAGAACTGCTCTGAGATTCCGCAGGGCGGCGATAAGACCGGGCCTCACCCCAGTCAGCAATGTTACAGTCCGAATTTATGAAGCTCTGTCAGAGGCAGCCGACTACAGGTGATGGTGGGGGAACTTTAGAGGACGTAAATCCTCTCGTAGTGGCACTGATATATAAAAAGGAAATCATGCCGAAAATGATAATCCTGTAAATGTGTCTTTGTACTGTTGCCCCACTGTGTGTATGTTGGCAGATTAACAGAATAGATCGCTGGCATTGCAAAGGGGAATAAAATCCACTTTATCTGTCTGGTTCAGTGAATCAGGGGTCAGGAAGGGCTGAAATTAAGGGAATGGCAAAGTTCACAGGCCACACACAGCTAAACTGTACAGTGTGTTCAGGTATGTGTTCAGCTAAAATGTCCACAGGTTAGTGCCCATTGCTGCAATAAGTCCACAGAGCTGCAGAGAGAATGTGTGGATCTGCAGACCTTCCACGCCAGATGTCTGTTTGCTTTGTTCTCATGCAAAAGTTTTCACACAAAGACAAACTCTTAGTTGGAGATTAAGTGAGTCGGTTCAAATTTGGCTGACGTCTAAAACTCCTCAGAGGCTTTAGTCCACACTCTTTATTCTCCTCTGAGCTACTGACACTTTGCGCTTTTGCTGTCGTTTTCCCCCTTTATTATATATTGCCCTTCCTATTCAGAAGTTCCCAGAATATTAACAAACGGCCCTTCGCGTCCCATTTCCTGGTGCTGCCTCCATTAGCCACGTGTGCTAGCCCTGTCTGACATCCTCCGCTACGAGAGGTGCAGACAGGAGCCGTTGGAATCAGCTACGCTGTGATTGGCCGCCGCTCTGTCAGCAGACATCAGAAGATGAACACCATTGGTCAGTTGTCAGTACCAGGGTGAGGACAGCTCCTACACAGTGCACACATGCTCTCTCTGCCTTTCCATCAAAACCACCCCCAAACACACACACACACACACACAGAATTTCTAATTGCTCTGATGACGTTTAAATGCTCACTTCCGTACAAAAATATTATTTTCATTCGCCCCAATAGCAGCAGGAAGCCGAATTCCTCCAACTGCATGTTGTTGGTTTGTTTTCTGGAGCTAAAACACCACTGAATGCTTAATGAAGCCTATGCTAACGTTATGCATGACTCATTTTATTTTGCTCGGAACCATCCCTTGCACGAGCTGGCCTGAGCCCAACAACCACCGCCGCCGTCACTTGAATTAGTGGAGTGGCTGGACTGGACCAGAACATGACCTACATATGAGATGCATCACAGCACAAAATCATAAAGCTGTATTTACATGAACCCCAGTTGTGTCTGAAATATCCGTCTGGTGAGTTGTTGCGGTCGAAAGTCTTGGCCTGTGTAAACACTATCATATCTCTGGTCATCTTGGACACACACCCTCCTGAAAATGGTTCCTGAAGCACCACTAGAGTTCATCAGAGAGAGAAAGTTCATCAGGAAAGGCTTCTCTGTTGAAGATTTAGTTTCTAATTCTCAAATCTCAAAATAGATGTGGGGATTTCCTGCATGGTTTTAGGTTTTTTGTCACTGCACATCTACATTTGTCCCCTCCCCCCCCTTTTTTTTTAATGTTAGGGTTCGTGCACCGTTTAATTCCCCTGAACTCTCAGAATATGCAGCTTTACAGAAGCAACTTAAAAAAAACACACCTGTATGGATGAGAAACCCCACAGTGTGACAGAGCGGTGTGGTTAGACAGACACGGCCAGGTTTAAGCTCTGCACGCTGCAGGGCCAAGGACACTGATGACCTTTAACTGCCAACACACCGCCGACGGGGGAATAAATCACAGGAAATCGAGGGCAAATCCGACGTAATGCAACTTTAAGGGGGGGCGTGGGGTGGAACGGTGCACCAGGCCTTCGGAAAAGAGCTCGTTTAGGAAGCGCGGGCGGCAGTTTGCAGATGATGCCGGGGGTGCTGGAATAATGGGATATGGCGGGTTTAATCCCTGTGAGAAAGGCAGCTGCATGTGCACTCGATGGTGCGCTGCGAGGCTGGCGTCGAGGGGCCGGACGCGCGTCACACCGCGGCGGAACCTTACCAGTTCTCCTGCATCCATCGGATGGCTTCGTCCTCGTTGAACTGTCTCTCGAATTCGTACTCCTGCAGGGCCAGCACCGACATGCTCGCTGAGGATGGGGTGGCCGGGTTCCGTTCGCGCTGCTCGGACAAGACGATTCTCGGCTGCGGGGGGGGGGGTTGTGTGTTTAGTCGGTTTCCGCGCAGATTTGAACTCGCATCGCTCGGCTCGCTGTCAGACCCGGTCGGCTGTGCGCGCACTGCTCGCCAGTGGCGGAACCTTCATCCTCTGCCGGCTGAGCCTACGCCCTCTTCCTCAGACGGGTGGAATCTGGGTCCCAACGCCGGGCGGGTTACGGCCACTGTACTCTATCACCTGGTCATCAAACAGGAAGTAAGGAAATATGAATTTAACCTCTTCATATGTAATTTTAATGCTTGTGATGTAATCGTTCCTATATCCTGTCTTAAGGGTATTATGGGATGTGGACAAGGTGAAGACAATCATCTCAGGCGCCCCCCTGCTGGGCGACTTCAGCATGACATCAAGCTCCCCTCTCCCAATAAGGGCCGTTTAGACACACCCTTAAAAAAATAACTCTAAATAACCCATTAAAAAAATAATTTTTGTCCTCATACATGATTATCTGATGTAGGTTTTTATCCTGCTTTCTGGTTCCTGAGTTTGAATTTATAATAAGGTATGTGATATGGTGCAATCACCTCACCATCCAGAAATAAATATGGCAGTCTCTCATATCACTGTTGAAAATTGTACAGTCAGCAACTCTGAAGCACTGTGTTTGCTGAAAGTTGTGTCATCAGGATCCAGACCACGTTATTAGTTGATTTCTAAATAGGCCAATAGGGCAGATCTTACAAAACTACCACATTATGCAACTAATTGCATATCATGCATCACACAGCTGATGCCTCATGCAGCTAATGCAGCACTGCTGGACACCTGTGCAATGATTCATACATGTTTAAATGTATTAAATATCAAATTTTAGATATGCCGGGGAAGCCATTTCTCAACCCACTGCCTGATTGCATTTCCAGGGATTAGGTGGCCTTCCTTCGGTGCTGAATCACCACCAAACTGAAAATATAAAGGAGTAATAATGTCATGTTTCGAAGCATAAACTATGACAAAGGCTACTTTAAACTGTTTAGCAACTGGTACTATTGAGATGCCCAAAAATTGTGCTTATGTTCCAAAAGTTTACAGAATGTCGCTGGAAGGTGAGTTCAGAGCGACTCTGCATCAACTAAATTGAACCATAAAGAAAAGAAAACAACAAAGTAAGAAAGATTTGTGTTCAGACGAGGTCAGAACAGCAACTCTGCAGTCACTTAAAGAGAACAGTCTGACATTATGTGGCTCAACGCCTGCCCGTATGTCCCTGCGCCCATTCTTCGCTCTTGTTTTCTCATTTACTTATCCAGCCATCACAGTGTATCAGGGCATTGCTGGCTGGTTCTAATCATTTGACCTTGAGTGACTGTTAGGTTCAAACAACCTGAAACACGAGAAAAACAAATGAGGCAAAGACAACAGTTTGGAATTTACTTGCAAGGAGAACGGAGAGATGTGCTCAGTTACAGATCTCCAACACGTTCTGACGCACACCTCCCGCCTTCTTTTATTGAAATTAGGAGGTTCCTCGTTACAGAAGTCAAATGTGTCTAAGGGAGGGGGAAAACACAAGATAGCAGGTCTCAAACAGAGCAAGAGACTGTAAATCATAATGGTGAGATTATACGGAGGCCTTCACTGATTTGATGAGCTTAGCTCACAAACAGCACATTCTTCTATATCAGACAGATTAAGAGAACATCTCCTGGGTTCGCTCTGCAGCTCTGTCTCCAGTCAAGGCCACTTCTCCAACAGCCGCCGCATTTCTGTCGCCCTTGACCAGAGAAGTTCGAGTTGACATATCAAGCATCATGAACATTAAGCATTAGCAAATAATAAGAAACATTAAGTAATGAGAGACAATATAACAAGAATAAGGAATATAACAAGGTGAAAGCAAATAAGAGATAACTTTAATATAATGGATCTAACAGTGACCTCTCACCTGGTTGTCTGAACAAATCATCTTCATGTCCCAAATGGAGCGTGTGCTGCTGGGGGCCACTGTACCCACATCACCCGAGGTATATGTGATTATTCACATGTAATTATTCTGCAGCTTTTCCCAGGACCAGACTTCATTCTACGAGATATCTGCCTCTCTCCAGAATCAGCACTTCACAGTACACCTTGTTACTGCCGTTCCTGAGGCAAAACCACAGCTGTCTTTGGTTTTTTAAAGCATCTTTTCTCAGCCCATCTGCTGCACCAAGTTGTGTGTCGTGTGTGTGTGTGTGTGTGTGTGCGCGTTTGAGTGGTTCTTAACTATACTCATCTGGTCAGAGGTGGTGCAGGGGATTAGCACAGCCGCATCACAGCGAGGAGGTTCTGGGCTCACTTCAGAAACTGTCATTTTCAGGTCACCTGGGTGGGTTTATTCCAGAGTTACTCCTAACACGTCTGGGGTGTATATCTGCCTCTCCCCTCGTGATTGGGGGAGACTAAATAACGGCATGAGGATTTTTAATGACATCAAAACAGAGTCTTTTTCTGTCTCTGTTCGGGAAAAAATATATAATTGTGAGGAAAAATAGATTTTGTACAGTGATATTTTAAATTGTGACATTATTCACGGTGATCGTCACAATATGTTATTCTACAGAAATAATCCTTAAAAATAACGCAATCTTCATCTTTATGTGCACCGCCACGCTGCCACCTAGTGGTTCGTTTGTGGCCTTGAACCTAGTATATCTATTTTCATTTTGCACAAAAAACATCAGAGGTCTCCAAAACAAATTGGATTCATAATGTATGGCTTACATTACACACTGTTTATATCATGCAGTAGCCACTGGGTGAACTCTTGCAGTAAATCTATTCTGTAATATCTTCCAGCCTCAAGCGTGACATTGTCAGTGAGATGAGGAATTGGTGATATGATGTGTGAGTGGCCAAGGTGAATGTATTGTTTTACCCAAAAGGGCACCAGCTGCAGTCAGAGCTGTGGCGTGGAAAGTGGAAACCTGACCTATTGGTTTAGATCGGATAAAAACATATCCCTTCTGACCTTTCCGCTTCATTACCTGCCATGATACCTCATAAACTGAGGAGAATACAGTGCTGGGGTTATGTCACAGAGCTATGACAGAACTGCAGCATTCTGTTTGTTTTTTAACGGCTGAAAAGTCTCCCAGTTTCTGGCTGAATCTATATTTTCGTTTCAACGCCAATCTAGAGGCAGAGCGAATCCACACAGGATGTTTCATACAATGTAGGTAAATGTTTAACCTCATGTTTTAATGGAAAAACAAATCAAGAAGTCACAAAATATCAGCCTGCAAGCTATGCTATTTTATGATTCCATCAGCAACTAAATTAAATCTAAAGTTGGGTTAATAATTTAATTAGCTCTAGCGCCCTCTGGTGGTTAATAGTGTGACTCACATAACTCGGTCCTCAGTTTATGGTCACCTATCAGTTATTTTCATATTTATCACAAACTATAAGTCAAATAAAAACTGATAAACAGTATTTTAGAATGTAGGTAGCATTCCAATAAGTGTTGCACTAGTTGTTCACTGCATAGACGCATTACAAGGACAAATATCACAGATATAAAAAAATAATTTTTAATTTCCAAGACCCGTGTCTCCCAGGTGGCTTGATGATGCCTTTACCTTGAATTATACAGCAAATTACATTTAGCTCAATAATTTTCCTCAAATAATCTGTGTTTTGGCACGGTCGACCTACGCAATAGAGATATGAATAGATATCGACACGTGGACATGGGGAGATTTAGCCACAAATCAAAAAGGGATTTCATGGGCACGGTTTTTTAAAGAATCACTGAGGTGAAGGTCTCTGCTGACATGATTTTTGCAGATGCTAGCATTACAGGAGACAAGGCAAGCTGGAGCAGACCTCGTGGTGTTAAACAGCAGCTCTCCCACTGACTGCAGATTTCTGAGCCACTAAAACTTCTCCAGCAGAGATATAAACCTTCTGCTGCAATCCACCATCCTAATATCACCCCTGCACATGTGTGTGAGTAGGTCATATGTGCGTGTGTGTCTTCCATTTCATATGTATGTGAGTAGGTCATGGGTTTGCTCGTGTCTTCCTTTTCATTATGATAGCGTCTCCTTCCAGCAGGGATTACTGCACCAAGAGCCCCGGCTCTCCCACCGTGTCCAATAATGAAGGAGAACTGCAGAGACTGGAGGCACGGGCTGGCCTACAAATCTGGACGTGACCGATTTACTTCAGATTAAAACTGTCTGAGAACCTGAGAGAGACGGGAGAGAGAAGGAGTTTATGTGCAGTTCAACAGCATAGCGTCTTACTTACATCTAATTCTTCAAAATTCTGATCGTTTAGATGCGGATCTGTCCGCACTAGGTCAGGAAGACAGATGTGTGTGTGTGTGTGTGTGTGCGTGTGTGTGTGTGTGTGTGTGTGATGTATTTGTATACATTCATTTTTAGACACACTCCACATTTTTGTTCTCATTATCTTGAATTTGAGGGAATCCAGAACTAATTTCCTTACATGTGCCTGCACATATCTGATTAAACAGTAATTATCAACGAATGATCATGAAACACTAATTGTAAAACATGGATAGAAGAACAAATTCACAACTAAACAATCTGAAATCATATTTGCATGGACGATCAGTCCATCACAGAAGACCTGTGAGGCAGTTTGCCACTTTAAGGAACCAGTACTGGTTTTGGTCAGAAATACCATTTAACCTCTAGAATCGACTTTGAAGGAATTCTACAGGATTCTTATTTTTATTCCAGTTTGAATCCAACTAAAGTCCTTTTTTTTTGCTCTGTATGGTTGAACAAGGTCCACATCAGTATGGAGTCGTTGTTCAGGCACAAATAAAAGCAATGTTGAGGTGGAGCCAACTGGTTTTGTACAGTGTTTACAGATGTTTTCTACAAATCTGCACTCATGCGTTCATAATTAAAACATCTTCATTGATGTCTGTGTTGACCTGTCATCAGTTCACGTGTGTGAGTCTGATTCTCACACTAGTGTATAGCTAGCTAAAGCAGAAATGGCCAACCTGCCACCATGGAGAGCCCCAACCCCCCCCAAAAATGCTGTCCAACTAAGATACAGAAGAAGAGGCAGCTGACATTAGCGACGCCCTGAGCCAACCAGCGTCCACCTACAGGACCAGATCTCCAATAATCAGGTGCTTGATCTCCCCAGAGACGGGAACTTTGTTGTGATGGAGGCAAAATGAGCGAGTCTATTTTTTCCTGGTATTTGGGAGAGACTGCTGCACTACGGTTTCCTTCGACAGAGAATCGGGTTTCAGCGGCTCCACCGCTCCCCCTCCAGGTTGGTGCGGATGTTCAGCTCCTGTGGAGATCAGGCAGAGAGGAGGAAAGATCAATACTCCTGAGTGGATTTCCTACATGAACTGCACTGAAATCCTACCATCTGTGACATATAGGTTGAGCATATAAGTCACTGCTGGGTAGGATCCAATCCAATCCAATAAGTCGCTCTCCATGCCGGCTGTTCTTGTCGGGTTGGAGATGCAGTAGGTAGGGATGGGTGGGCGAGCTGAGCCCCTGGATACACCAGGTGGTGCCTTCGCTTTTTCCTGTGTCGTTTTGTCGCTTCTTTCGCCATTTACCTCTTTAATTTTCACTGCTACTTCATGTTTATAAAGGTCATTAATCACCTTATTTGACACATAAACTGTGGTGTGTGTGCGTGTGCGTGTGGACTGAAGTGGAGGGGAAGGGTATGTTTCCTCCTTTGGAGCAGAAACTGAATAATGGTATGCTGACTATGTTCAATCTATTTATATTATAAACCAAATATTATTTAAAAGGATACCGGGAAATGTACTGATTTGCTTTTTCCAGAGAGTTACACAAGAAGATTAATATGTTCGGGTCTGTAGAGTAAATATGAAGCTACAGCCGGTTAAATTAGCCCGTCTGACCATTGAAGACACTGGGAAATAACGTGCCGCCATCACTACACAAGTACAAGAGTATTCTAAAATATATTTAATGTAAACACAACTTGTGTGTTTATTCATATTTACATTAACAGGCAGATTGTTCGTGTACATTAAGCCAAAGCACCTACGCTGCCCCCTGGTGGTAGACAGTGGTCATGAAATAAGCCCCTCCTCCACTAAAAGGTTCTCTTCTTCGGACAGTCGGCTCGACATCTGTGGTTAACAGTGGATGCTGAGGACGATGTTAATGCTGCACAAATCTGCTCACTCCAGGAAACAGTGTTTGCGTCCATGGAGACCGATACAACAGCAGTTGGAAGATGTGACTGCGGCTGAGCTCAGAATAGTAAATTATGTAATTTAATCATCTTCAACAATTGTTGTAAAGACACTATAAGACTGTTTATGTCTTAAAAGCACATTTATTACTGTATTTTCATCCATCCGTAGTTGGTCCCTTCGTGTGGACCTGGAAAAGAACAATAAAAGATCATTCAAAGGGCCAGAAACACAATGTTAATGTAAATAATAACTATGTTAAGGGACTGAAATAACTAAAGTCAAAAGTGAAATGAAAACATGTTACGCCAGAATGGCAACTGTTGACCAGGGAAGTCATCATACTGGTTTTTAGTGAATGCACTGGTGGAGATGTTGCCACTGGGAGAGACCAATCCCAAATCCTGCTGGAAGAAGAGGACCAAAATATGGTCAATGCCACGTTAGTTAGCCCTGGAAACACAGCCAAACTCGGGCTTTTTAGAAAGACTAAGGATAAGAACAGGCTACCACAAGTGTCCCGGACACTCACACGACACAGAGACAGATCGAAGTGCAGAATTCTGAGTTGTAAAAGGCACATTCGCTGACGTGCATGTGCAAATTTACTTCTAGTAATGGCTTTAACAAATGTGTGCTCTGAAAGCTGAGACTACTTGAGCCGACGCCACTTTATAGCTTTGTAATAAGTCTTTTGAATTTGACTTTTGCTTACTTCTTTATGCTTAACTGTGAAAACACTGAAGTGATCCGATGACCCCTCTTCAGCCGGATCCCAAGATGTAATGCAATATTATGACAATATTTATGGACAGCATATAGAGATACCCCAATTTTTTTTTTAAAAACTTGCTTTAAACTTGCTGAGTCTCCTAAATGGAGTTAAAAGTGAAAGAAAAGAATGTGAAAGAGTGGAAAAAAGGGTAACAGATATAAATATTTACAGATGAGGGTGTCAAACTGCTGCAACAACAGTTTCTCTTTGATTGTGAATGAGGTCAACTGGCAAAAAAAAATCAAATAAAGCTAGAAATAAAGTGAATATTGCCACAAGTCACAAACTAAAGTATACATCAAACAAACACATATGTAAAGTACACATATATTTCTCTCTAGTGTTGCTTATTTCATGGATATATACAGTAGAAAACCATCCGTATGTATCTCTGCTAGCGTATTTGGCTAATGGACTGATCTTTCCAGAAACCTTCCAACATTCCAAATTGAACCACTTTAGCACAGTTTACTCCAGCAGGAACAAAATGTGTGGTGATCTTATCTTTGATTTTTAAGACCGCGCGAAGAACCAGGATTTCGCCGGATCTGAGAATCGACATGAACCGACATGAGCGTTACACAGACAGCAGCTCCCCCAAATCACACTTTACCGCTCGGCTGAATGGGAAAATGGCACCGAGCTAAATGAGACAAAGCAGGGGCAAAACAAACAAAAGCTCCGGTGGGTAATTTTCTCCCCAAAGTTGGAGGCTGGGAAACTGTTGTGCCAGGCTGCTCATCAGACGCAGACGGTGAGGAAGAGGTAAACGCCAATTAAGACGTTATAATAGATGACAGGCCCAAAGAAAACAGCGCTGGGAGGTGCCACGCTGGGGCCGTCTGTGTAAACTGAAGGTGTCTGAACACGACGCCGCGGCCCGGGTTTAAATGTTAGCTGCTCTGGACGTGACAGCTTAACATGAAGAGGCACGAAGCAGATATTTTCTCTGCACATTTGATGTCAGGAGTGGAAAATGCATGGATTGTGTACTGAGACTGGTGCGCTTTTTGCAGACCGGCTACAAAAGCCTCGGGGCTGCGTAGGTCTAGTATAGTTAGCCTTAATGCTAAATAATCCATGCCAATTGAGCATGAAGCTTCACCCGGGTAGCACAAATCCACTTCAGAGGGCTCTTGCAGCAGTAATTTTGGGACTACATTGTGGCCGAGTGTCTTTTTATATAAATTATATAAGTTTTTACAACACTTTAAGCACCTCAGACAGCCCTATTCTGTGGTGATTCTACTATTTTCAGTGAAATAAAAGCTCGTAAACTAGCACTTAAAGTGCATTTAGTTGTTTCATGCGTTTAAAAGCTTCCACTGGTCCATGAGAGCTGCTCCACTGATCTTTTCATCGTGCATAATGGGTCGAAATTGATTTGAGGGAAAACATATGAGACATGTGTTTTGTTTTCATCCTTCTTTAATAGAACTTCAGAAAGCAGGAAGTGTGTGCGTCATGAAATTCGCCCTGGTTATCTGCTTTCACACGCTCCAGCCGGCCGCCTGCCCTCAGACAGCACCGAGCTCCCATGTGCTGGTGCACGGCTCCAGCACGCTCGTACACAGGCGCGAGCTGCACGACGTGGAGCAGCTAACGTGCAGGCAGCACGTTTGCATGACTGGGAGCCATTTATCAAGCACGCAGACGCAAATGAACACCAGCGTCTCAATGTTTTCACACAAAGCACACTGTCGGATCAAAGCCAGTCGCACGGGTGTGTTTTTAATTCCCCGTGTTTTAAAACAAAAAGTGAGTTCCATAATTTATTTTTGCTAGACTGTTATGCTGAAATCTCAGATCGGGGTCAGATTTATTCGAGCGGAAGACTCTCAGGAGCTCTGCTCGGACGGACGGCCGGCTGTCTTATTATGGTGAACTTCTCCTCGGGCCTTAGGTGAGGGTGAGAATGTGTGAGGTCACCCCGCGCGACCTTTAGCTGCAGCCGCCGCGCCGCCATTGGTCAAGAGCCAAAAGCCCAAAGCCTTGTCCTCCCACCTCCTCCCCCAGACGCTGCAGCCCCTCTGCTCTGCCTGACCACTGCCTTTACAGGCCCACAGCTCAGAGTCTTTCTGTTGTTGTCTTTATTTTACCACACATTTCAGTTCACACAGAAAATATTGTCCTTTGTGCTAAAGAAGCTCCAAATAAAACACCCCGGCCGCCACTTGTGGACCGAACATACACACACTTGCTTATGGGCAGTATTAGCAGCTAACAGTCCTTATTCATGTTACAGGGCAGAGCTTCAACTGATTTGCATTTTCTTGATGCTTTGGTATCGAAACAATTACAAACCTGTTCTCTTTCATGGGAAACCTGCTCTGATATTAGCAGCGTCCGGATGCACCTCTATCCTGAACCAATAATCATTTCTATAGAGAAAAACACCAGCAATTTCAGCTGAAAATGCTGTTTAATGCCACATCCATCCAAATGTCGCAACGCTGGATTAGAAGAAGCTACATAGAGATGTAAGCAGAAATGGGATTGAATGTTCCCAAATGTATATGACAGGAATTCTACTATATATACTCTATTTTGCTATGCTCTTAAACAAAACAAAAATAAGGATACAATGTACCTTTCGTTATGAACTGGACGTAGAATATAACTCTAATAATAACTATTTTGTGCAGGAAATTCAGCTCACACCGCTTCACAGAAAAGCACACAATTCTTTAAGACGTTCAATTTGTCTTAAAATCCTGAGAAAAGAAGTTATAAATCATCACAAAATAAAACCTTTTCTCTCCTTGTGATAAACTCAAAATTGAGAACGCAACTCACATATTTTACGTCAGCTTCTAATCATTTTATTCTCTTTGTCTGAGTACAGAGAGACTGTTAATTATTTAGATGGGAGCTGTAACGCTTCGTGTTTGGATATTTGCACTTCCTCGGCTTCTTATTTGAATTCCCAGTGGAGCTGCGTCGCCTCGGTGTCTTACTCCTCATTGGATTTTTCCTTTTTTTTATTATTATTTATTTAATCATCCGGCGGAACAAATCTCACATTAAGATGTAGCTGTGCGCTTTAAGGTGGAAGAAATCTGGAGCGGGACAAATAGGAATTCAGCATTTGATAATTGTGTCTTCATAGGAACATGAAGTGAATACTTATAAAAGGCATCGTGTGTACTTCCCGGGCCTTCTGCTGTTTTCCCGACTTCAAAATGAGTTTGGTTTGACGCATAAATGACTCTTCAGCGCCTGAATTTAGAATGTAAATTGCTGCCAAACGCGTGAGCTGAATATAAATGAGCCCGGCGTCAAAAAATCAGCTTATTTGTGGAGATTCCCCGCAGAAATACGCAGCTACAGCAGAACGATGTTGCTTTTTTAGTGTTCCGTGAGTTCTTACCTCGGAGGGGAGCAGAGGAGAGGACAGGAGAGGCTCAAAGGTCCGCAATCCTGGGCGCCGTTTCAGCCAAATGAGCATTTCCCCGTTGAATCCTCTTTTCTCCTGAGGTCATCCTCTGTTCACATGTTGATTGTGGATGTGTATTGAGGCTGCAGACTCGCAGCAGCCGAGGCTTATCCCCTGTCAGCTGATTATTGCTCGCGTTACAGACTCCATCAAAAGGTGACACTTGTGCAGCGCGGCTTTGCTTTTTTTGTGAAGGATGAGAATCTATTCTGGAGCTTGAGGAGTTCTCGTCTGCAGCTCCGGGACGTTGAAAGCTCCTGTTGTGTTTGTTATTAAGCGCTTGTAAAAATAATAGCCGGCTGATTTATTCTTCCTCTCTGGAGAGCTGACCCTGCGTGAGAACCCTCGCGGTTCTTTTTCCTAGATGCCAAATGAGATAAACTACTTAAATTAATTGCAATTGTAATTTAGCAGCCACCAGTCTGAAGCCGCAAAAGCCTCAAGCCGCATGTTTGTTTTTGCGCCTCTCCTGTCGGGGCGTGCGCCGCTTTGCTCTCCCCGGTGCCAGAGCGCCGCGCCGCCGCCGCCGAGCTCCCCGGCCTCGGTCCACCTCTGTGCTTGCGTGCGCGCTTGTTTGCCCAAGCCTGTGAATAATAGTTTCCTTGTAGTGTGTGGCTTTGCCCTGCCGTGGCACATTTGGGGGTATTTAAAGAAAATAACGGTGCAAAGATAATAAACGCCTGATTAATTCCCGCAAGAGAACAAAACTCCGCAGTTTTAGTCCGGATTTTGGACCATAAATTCGCAAATTTGATCTGCAAAAATCCAACTCAAGCAGGAGGTAAACCCGTTGAAAATGTTGGTTTTGGAAGACCCCCCCCGCACCACCACCAGGGTCAGGAGACGAGCCCTAATGGACTGTTGTCACTGTTGTGTGGTCCAACTCCTGTTTGTTGATTCCCGTGTTATTTCAAGCACCAGTGATCGCAGCCGAGGCTCTTTGGCTGAGCAGGCAGACATGTATTCACCCGCTAATCTGACGGGGCATCTCGCTGCTATGTGTATTGGAGCCGGCCATTGTTTTTCTCTATAGATTTGCCGCACAAGTACCCCCGCGTAATCGAAGGGCTATAGACAGGCTGTCATTGCTCTGCGCTCCGCTAACAGACTGCTAACGCAAAGATTCAATAAAAGTCTCCAACCACAATCATTTTAGACAATATATTTACTTCCATTAAATAAAACACAATAGTTTTTTTGGGATGCTGGAAAAAAATGCTTCGTACCAAATAGTATACACAGAGCAAAGGGAAAAAGAACATTTTTATGCTTCTTTTTTTAAATCCAGGATTGCTATTCTAAAGTGATATTCACACAGACATAATAATAAATTTATAATATGTTAGAAACACACAGTCGGTGCGTTTTAGTATATACATTCCCTTTTAGTTTTGCAAGCACAACATGATTCCTTTTAAGGGTTTTTTTTTTTTTAAATCCCCCCACATGCGATGATAAATCGAGCCTGGAGAGGACCTGGGGGGGTTAGAGCGCATTCAAATAGGAGATGATAATTCAAATATATACAGCCTTTTCAGTCAACAATAAAGTCCAAAAAAATCCACCGGGAAGAAAAATCAAACCCGAGAAATGTAAAAAGGAAAAGGGACCTTTTCTGTGATATCTGGTGTGAAGCAGGCACATCTTGCTTCAGTGGTTCAGTCTTCTAGTGCCCTTTGCGACGAATGAAAAAGTAGTTGCTGTAGTAGTCTCTTGTTCCGGTGGCCGCCGGCCTCTCGTTACGCGCACACTGCAAAAAAACCACGATGACAAGCCGCTTGGTTTGAAGCGCCCACACAATCATGTTTTCAAAATTAATTTATCCACAGAGTGCGATGAAATCACTTGTTTCTTGATATGTATGGGGAATTCCAAAGTACAAATTATTATTCATTTTTTTTATTTTTAGAATAAACCATTTAGGACTCAGAAAGCTATATTGACACTGATTTTGTACAATACAGATTTCCTCCCTCCCTTTAGCGTGACCACTAACTCTAATGACTTGCTATGGCGGTCATCTTTTGCAGTGCAGGTGGGTATTAGACTGGCCTGTCCACGGCGTACTGGCAAGCGCTCAGGTTGGTGGCTGGATTTTGCACGCTGGCGTATCCAAAACTCGAGTGCTGCTTGGCTTTCAGTCTCAGACTGGCTAAACTGGAGTTACAAGTGTCCCTGTACACATAAGGAGGAGTCGGAGGCGCGTATGGGCACGCCGACGTGGGCACGCCAGAGTTAAGAGACGGGTTGCTGAGGTTGTTCAAGTTATTGAGGCTGTTGAGGCTGGAGCCCGGCACGCCAGTCACGGCAGAGGGCACCATGCCGGAGGTCATGGAGGATATGGAGTTGGGCGCCGGCGAGAACATGGTTTGCGAGGACAGGGGGTTGACGTTCATGGAGTTGAAGAAGGGGAAGCTTTTGGTTGATAACGAGGCCGGCGTCAGGCCCTTGGCGGCCCAGTTGTTGTACGTGTAGCTGGGGTACATGTCCTCGTAGGGCTGCATGAGTCCATTGAACTGCGGGCCGAAGCCGTTTTTGCAGAGCTCGGCTTGCTGGTTCCTTTCCCGCTTCCTCCACTTGGCTCTCCGATTCTTGAACCAAACCTAAAGAGAAAGAAAAATTGTTTAATTTCACGAAATAGTCTTTTTTTTAAAAAAAAAAAAAAAAAAAAAGAAATATATATTTTTTTGCTAGGCCGACATACTCAAATCTTAAACCTGCCGTTTAATCTGTATTTTGCAAGGGGAATAATCGCTTTGATTGCGTCTTTATCTGCGCAGAATACACAGCAGGCTGTCACCATCCTCAGTGTGGGGAGGATGTGTATTGCGCTGCGTGCGTTCACAAACACTGTGACCTTATTCACACAACACCCGGGCGACAATCGCAAAATACAAGCTTTGCACCTCTTTCACACGATCAGGAGAACACGACTGGTATCTGTCACCGACACACGTCAATAGCCCGGATTGTTAACAGCACAATGACTTGTAATTACACTTAATATACAATGAGTAATTTGGTTATTTAAAAAATAATAATGATTTGGATGTCTAGAAAGGCGATTAAACAGTAAATCAATGTGACAGCAATTGTTTTAGACTGCGCGCAGAGGATTCAAATTGTATTAACAACATAGGTAAACACAATATAATCTAATTAAACCAGGCTTAAACAAATAATATTTAAACATAGCTTCGAGTATTTATTTTCTAGATAAATACTTTCCCCCTTAGTACTGAAAGGAATTTTTCCGCCGCGCGTAAAAGTTTCTTCTCTGTGCGTAATTATCTTAAAGCACCAAATAAAGCCGGACAAGTGGCACCAATTACCCCACATTTTATACACAGGTTGCTTTTGTTTGCACCCATGGGGATACTAACCCTGACCCGAGCCTCTGTGAGGTTAGTCCACACGGCTATCTCCTCTCTTGTGCTCATGTCCGGGTAGCGATTCCGCTGGAAAGTGGCTTCCAGTTCTTGCAGCTGCTGGCTGGTGAAGTGAGTCCTCTGCCGCCGCTGGCGCTTCTTTTTGGAGGGATCGTCTGAGGAGTCATCGTTTTTATTTTGAATCTTTTCTTTTTCTGTGAAGAGAACGGTTGAATCAGTCAGGGCTGGGCGGATTGAGGCCTGCATGCTAGAGAGAGGGGGAAAATTCCTGGATGCGCGCCACGGTTGGTTGGATGAGCTGTGAAGAGCCCGAAAGTTCAGATAAGAAAAAAAAAATGAAGCAAAAAAGAAAATAATGATTTTCTCCACGGTGGTGTTTATTACTTTTGCTAATTTAATTTTTTAATTATTCTTTTGATATTGTAATTGAGTATGAAAATAAATTTCCTTGACTCTTAAGCGAGTATTCATTTACATGACAAACACTTCAGTACACACAGGCTGGCCTGAGTGTGACTCCACTGATCGCCTTAATCACCTAATTGCATGCATGGAGGACTCCGCGAGGCTAATTAACCGGACCCGTCTCTGGTTGGATACCAAAAGACTCCCGCGGAATATCACTGAAAGCGTCCGCGCCCCGTGCGGCTCTTACCGACAGACTCCGGACTGGACGTGTCCGACACGGTGTGCACCTCCACCCGGTGTTTGGCGTCCACAGACCGCTGCAGCGGCTGTAAACTGGAGGCCATCGTCAGAGCCGTGTGGTGCGTCGATGTGAGTTTATTCCCTGTGAGGTGATGGTGGTCTATATTCAAGGGTTCCCTCATAGAGTTCATCGGAGAAAGATGACAAAGACTGGCTTTCAAAACCAGATTAACTCCTGCTTTCAGTGCTCCGTCCTCGGAACGAGTTCAGCTCTCCAGAAATGCGCAACTGTGCGGCTCCTCTTGCGACTAAATGGAACCTGATTCGAGTTGGAAAGTCTTCAGTTGTGACTATTACGCGCTGCCATAGCACTGATGGCAAACCTCGGCTGACTATCAGAGTGACAAGGACAGGTAGGTGATATTAGATCCAGAGGCATACGCACTCTTCCCCGCTCTCTCTTCATTTCAGCTGTTGCGCTGCTAACCCTGCGTCTCTCTCTAGACCTCCACGTGACCACGTTGCGCCCGCCCCCCCGGCGCATCATCGTGGCTATGACGGCGCCTCCAACCAACCGAATCTGGGAGCAACGAGACGTGTGTGGCGATGTGTGCACGCCGAGGCTGGCGCTTATCTTCTTTTTCCAAATAAAAGCATGTAAAGAGAGATGGGACGCGCCGCGTACCGGTGGCGCTGCGAGGTGGCGTCGCGCAGCAGCCCAAGACCAAATAAAAATGAAAATAACACACTTTGGCCTCGTTTTTATGAGATGGGTCCAGTGGCCCAGCAAAATCCAGTTCTATTGACACCCAGACTCCGCCACCGCAGTTTACTCAGGGATTGGACGTGCATAAAAGGAGCCAACGAACGGATTGTACTGAAAGAAAAATATGCACAGAGCAAACACGGCGGCAGAACACAAGCCGCGGATCCGGGGAAAAGAAGTAATTAAGGGAGAAGAAAATGCATCCGCCTGCTCCAGAACTGTCAGTGCGCGCTTGTCAAATGAAGGTAACTGCCAGACATGTACAGTGCGCTAAAAGCAACATGTGTGCAGCTGTTGCAGCCCACGCACGCGTGGTGCGCGGAGTTTTACCAGATGAGGCAACGCAGAGAAGGGATTTAAAAGTGAGGACTAATTACGACTGGAGGGCAAACAGAGCAAAATAAATAAATAAAGGAAGGAAGGAAAGAAAGCGAAGCGTGATCCTCAACACTGGCTAGTTTGCATCGCTTCTAAAACGTGACCAAACCGGAGTCAAAGTGGTTTAATCCACTCCTCTGATGCTCACTGACGCGCCGTCCTAGTTGTCAAATGAGAGGATCCACATGATCTCAGCAGAGATAAGGTCCAAACAGCCATTAAATTGACCCCACCGGGCCCCCGTTAACCACGCAGACTCAGGTCTGTTGACGACGGATTACTTTATCCCGCTACTTAACTCGGCATCTCTCCTCTCCTCGCGTTTACACCCCCCAGACGGCCCAGTCACAGCTCACGTTCTTCTTCTCATTTACTTCGGAATAATCATCAAATGAGACTGATTTTATTTTACCTTTATAACCTGCGTCTCACGAAAGACACCTGGGACAAGAACCAGGGCTAAAAAAAACCCAGATTGATCTTATTAAGGATGTAAAAGGAAGCGTGACAGGTGTTTCCAAGAGCTGATTAATACATTATTTCCACAAACTTTCAACTTCACGTGAAATCTCGCGGCGTTCAAGAAAAAAAAGATGTATAAAAAATATCTGTCTGCCGTGAACACACACACACACACACACACACACACACACACACACACACACACACACACACACACACACACAAAACATATTTTCAGGCTGAATCAAACTCAAATGTAATCTGTATTTTAATTAATATAGAATAAATTATGGATATTATTGTCTGCTGGGGAACAATCTTATTTTAACTTATATATATATATATTAAAAAAGAGAACAAATCTCACAGAATTAGTGTCAAATAACCACCTAAGGATGTTGAACAAATATAAGTTATATGATTGCTGGGTCGTTTTTTTTTTTTCTTTAAAATATCGATAACAATAAAAATGTTTTCCACTGCAAACATCAGGAACCGTGTTGCTCCGTTTCCCTCTTCCAGCCGCGTTGTAATACTAAACTTGAAGTGGATTATCGGTTTCCTCTTCATTTCTACCTTCTGAATGCGTTATCTCTCTTCTGCGGATTACTGCGCGCAATGGGCCTCCGCCATAGAGGGCCATTAATTAGCAATTCAGTCAATATAGGGGGAGACGACAAGGCTTTTTACATAGGATTAGGAAGACATCACATTCCTCCATTAGTATATTCCTCCTCACGAATGGGCTTTCATTATATATTTAGTTCTCCCCGGAGTCCGCCCGACAGTCACTGCATACATTACGGCAGAACAATCTAGGCTGCTGTGTCTGTTTCGTGTTATCTTATTATTCTTAATCAATGGCCTTTCACAACGACGCACAGCCCGACCTTCTGTCATTTCGCCTCATCAGCGCTTCCCAAATGACACGAAATAATAAAAATAATTGGCTCATTTGCGACCCCAACCAGACCTGAAGACGTTTTATCCATTTATTTAATTAGAACTGTAACCGTGGAAATCATTTCATGGATTTTTCCATTTTTTCCACTCCACATGTTATATTATGGTTTTGGAGCACACGTGGATCTGTTAATCAGTGCGAAACACAGTTTTATTTGATTTATCAAGATTAATTACAAATGACTATTTATGGCCAAATGTGCAGATTTTTAATTGTTGGATAAAAGCCCATCCTGGTCATCATGTGAGATGCTCTGTGGTCGTTGGAGCTGCAGAAGCAAATGTAACCACCAGGTGTCGCTCTAAGGCAATAAAACAAGCACCATCAGCGGCAGCGGCGCAAAAAAGACCAAATATCTGCTGAACATTTCTGAACAAACCAAACGGAGACACTCCTTTGTGCCTGTTTTCAGATCCAGTCATCATTATGATCATCATCATTCAAGTGAAACCATAGAAGAAAATATTTCTAATAAATACAGAAATTTTGAAAAAGAATTTGATCTGATGGATTCGCAGCCCGATTTGAAAATTGATTCACCTTTTAAGAGGACATAATACATTGAATTTGACTTAATCGGATTTATTTCCTATACATAATACGATTGGTAAAATGTTCCACACTGAAAATCAGCGCAGGAGTGAAACGAAATTTGAATTTAAAAAGAAAAAGCTTAATTTACTGGCAGTGGCTCTTTAAAATCTCCCACAGGTTTATGGGGGAACTGGTGATTTGGGTCAGATACTCACCTATTTGTGCACAGGTGGTGGCCAGTTTGCGACAGTGGGAGTCCATTATGGCGATTAAAGGAAAACCGGTCCTGTGGAAACAACACACGATTTAGTCCCGGGTACGAGTCTGCAGCTCCCCGTGATGACAGGGGACATTTTACAGAGAAAAATAAGGTCCATTTGGATTACAAGAGAAATCCAAAAGCCAAACAAAAATTAAGATAAAATGCGCAAACTCCAAAAAGAAAGAAATTTTAAAAAACATTCTTATTAATGGAATAATTTTAATTATAAATGCTAGCTTTAATATTCACATCTTAGATGTGCCAAGAATTCAATATCATTGTGACAAACATTTTATTTTTATTTAAAAAAAAGCTCTGGCCGAACATTAAAGCCATTTAAATATAATTTGACGCATCTGTGTAAAACTGTCCCTCCTCAGCAGCCTTCATTTGTTCACTCTGAATATTTAAAACCCGCCGTGTTGTGCACGAGTCGGATCTGTTGTGGCGCAGCCTGCAGCAGTTTGGAAGTGCAGTGATTCCGTAGTAAAATCACGGGATTAGAGTCTGATTGAGATGTCTGTCGGAGGGATATTACAAAATTCATTATCGCGGCCCTCATACTACCTCGATATGAAGTTACACAGATGGGGTTTTATTAGTCCAGGCTCACACTGTTTGCTTATGATAATTTAAATCGGGGGGAATTTGCATGCAGTCGTGCTGCTAACCATTCCCCTCACTCCTTCCCTTCACCTGCTCGACATCATCTGCGCTGCTTTTCCTTCTTTAATTCAAAAGCTGGAGACACCGGAGGTTAATTTTTTCCATGTGTACCTGTCCTGTACAAGCTTCATGCTCGTCGTTCCTCTGCCGCCACAGCAAAATGAAATGATGGAGGGTCAGACAGTGAGGTGCAAGGTTGGTGCGCAGGGTTCCATCTTATCTTAATCAGTGAGATTCAACACGGGGTCGCCGCTCAGCGTGTCAAATGTCACCTAGTTCCGACTCATTTTTTTAAAATAAAAAAAATATTTTAAAATATCGGCGTTGGACTTTTGATTTCTGCATTCTCACATTTGTAATTTGTAAATAATAATATTAATAAAAGCCCACACAGAAAAATAGATAACGTAATTGTTAGAATGGAAAATCTAATAGTTTGAATTAAACAATTTTTGGAATAAATACGGATAGTAAAATTAAGAACAATGCAACTACTGCTACTACAATGTTATAACACGATCAATAATAATAATAATAATAATAATAATAATAAAAATAAAAATAAAAATAAAAATAAAAATAAAAATAAAAATAATAATTATTATAATAAGTATAATAATAATAATAATAATAATAATAATAATAATAATAATAAGGGATTTCATCCATTCTCGGACAGACTCTTCTCTCCTCACAGGGCTGATATGAACCTGAGCCGCGCATGGCTGCAGGCCCAGCGCAGACGCACAGCTGGCACCACCACACACTCAGCCCACTTGTGAAGTTGACGCAGAACAGCGTGAAACTGCAGCCTTGATCGAGAGATGCATCGCCCAACGGCCAGCATGCGCTTCTGGGCGACTTAACGGCGCGGCCCGGTGAGCACGGTCGACTTTCCAGACTTTTTTGTAGGTTGGAAAACGAATCTGCTGAGGAGCGTTGACGCACAGATCAAAAGGGGAGTGTAAAAGTTGCCCTTATGGTCTACTCTCTTTTTTGTGCAACTATATATGGCAACCCCTGTACATTTTTTGGAAAAGGAACCAAACTCATTTTTCACCTTTAATATTACTTGAATTCAGCCTCTCCTCCCCAATATTTTTACAAATTCCTCCTGCAATCCATCAGAGGCACTGACGCGTCATGATCATCTCCCGACCAGCGGGGAGAACCTTGCACTGTTCTGTCACAGTTTTAAATGTCACACCAGAAATGCTTTGAATGCTTTTAACTTTAACCCTCTCTAAAATAAATTGATGCCGAACCTTTTGCTCCACTTACCAATAGCTGATGCAGCCGTGTGATGTCGATTTCTCCTTCTAGCGGCGACCTTTTACTCTTCAGTGAGAAGTTAAATTCCACCGCCTAGACTCTCTCAGACGCCAGCACTCGCGTCTGTCGCGACGGTTCGGGCAACCTCGGGGTCCAGGAAGGATAAAAGCTTTTCTCCGGGAGCCTGAGCGGTCTGAATGCAGCTCATCCGCTGTGTCATCCAAAAAAGCGCAGGGGAGAGACGCAGTGCCGCGTTTCGCTTGGTTTCATTTATGCGCATAAATAACCTGCGTGAGGAGGCGCTTTCATCCGTCTCTCTTCTGGGCTCGTCCTCTCCCGTCGTCTTTAACTTTTTCTCCCTTCAAAGAGAGACTGAGGCATTTTTCCTCCTTCTTTTGAGCTCGCAGAGGGACCCCGCGCCTGTGCGTGCGTGCGTGTGTGCGCGCGCTTCCAAAGGGGTGTGTTTGTGTATCTACGCCCCTGCGCCTGTGTAGTCTGGCTGAGGGCAAACTTGGAACGTCTCAAATTTCAACAACAATCAAGCAAAAATGAATGGCATCTTTAAAACGCGCACGCGGGGATGCTTTTGGGTAAATCCAGCGCCGTGCGTGAGTTCTAATGATGTTTGAGAGCAATCATACAATCCAACTGGCAGAAAAAAAATCTACTTACTCTCAGCTACAGAGAGAAATGTGTTCAGTGGCTGGAACCTTTAATGTACGTTTATTTCTTGGCTAAATTAAGATAAAATGATTTTCTGACCATTGCACGGGCCCATTATACAATTACTACAATTAAATAACAGATTCAGATGGTTGAGGACAAACAGAGTATTTAAATGGAAGCGTCGGGCTTTGAGGGCCAGACGGAGCCCGATCATGTTGCGGATTTATGTGCACGTGAAGCGAACAGCTGGATCGGATGCAAATGTTCTTTATAGATCTGTTTCGTTGGACGCGCGGCTGATTTCTGCGGCCTTTTCCGCGTCTAATCCTCCTTTTACATTTTTAGTCATACTCCCATTAAACCAGTAATTAATGCGCGCGTCCACACGGGAATTTCCTGGCAGAAAAGGGACACCGAAGCAAGACGTGCGCCTCGACCCCCTCCGGAAAACTCCAAAATTTAAATAAAAGAGACGTGTTTTATGCCCGGAAATATCTAAATTACACTTCACCCTTATGAAAGAGTAACAGCAGTCATTTAATGGCTGCCTGCGTCACTTCCTCAATTTATATCGATTTTTTATAATAAAAGGACACATTTTGTCACGGGCATTTTTTTTATAAACAAAGCACGTTGAGGCAAATGCAAATGCAAAACACACGCACACACACACACACACACACACACACACACACACACACACACACACACACACACACACACACACACACACACACATTAAAGGAAGGTAAACGAAGCCTGCAAACATCCACTGTCACTGTGCGTCACGTACAAATCACGCCTCTCCGCAGAGACTCGGGGGTCGGCAATATTCTTCCCTTACCTCCATATACAAGAGAGGGTGTGTGTGTGTGTGTGTGTGGGGGGGGGGGGGGGGGGGGGAGTCCGTGAGGAGCCTCCTCTTTCTCACACAGCAAAGGTAGAGATGAATGCCTGGAGTTCAGAGGAGGCTGGTGGGTATGAAATCTTTCGCCTCGGGGCCAAACCGGCGGCTTCTTTTCATTTCAAGCGTTTATCGATTCTCCGTTGTCATCTTCGGCGACGCAGAAGGACACTTGAAAGAATTTCTGATGGGCTGTGATGTGAGAAAAAGGGGTGACCTGCTCTGCCTGACGCTCTCTCCTGACTCTTAACGAGCACATCAGCGCTCAGCGTCAGCTACATTTGGACATCTCAACTTTTCTTCTTCCTGCGCACCGGAGAGGACGTGTTTTTTTATTTTTTATTTTTATTTAAACAACTCCTGCACAGATTTGCACGACTGGAGCGGAAATGTAAAATATATGCCTCAACAGACAAATGTCCAAAATGTCCTATTTGATTTTATCAATGCATTCTGCTCGCACGTTTTCCTCTAAACAATTTCCCATTGATTCGAGATTTCAATCTTTAAAACGGCCTAGAATTTAGATCAAGAACACAAAATAGTGAGCAAAATTCTAAAATCCTAAAACTATATTATGGGCAAAAATCATAGTTTAGACATGTTGAAAAAAATGAAGCAATGGAATATATTGTTCTTCACTCAGGAGAGATGAATTATATCTCGACTTCTAAATTAATTCCTAGGCCACCTCTAAAAGTTGAATTAAATCCACAGAATTCAGTAAAATATACAAGCCCTTGCTGTATACACCCTCATTATTTTGTTGCACTGGGAAGCTTGAGTAATGTGGAAGTGATGTTGTTCCATTATTTAGGGGTGCCTACTTCCCAAGAAACAGGCCCAAGTTTCTCTCTTTTTTCACTTTTACCCTCAAACCACATGTGATTGTCGCCTAGCCTTCTGTCTGGCCAACAATCTGTGGCCAAGTCGTAAAATCTGGTGTTTCCAAAGCCACAAATCTTTAAACAAATCAGTTTATGCACTGCTAATATGTTAGAAATATTGTAATGGCTGGGAACTTAGTTTTATTGTGTGGTGGGGCTCTTCCATTTAAACGGGTGATGAGGACGGAAGAGGAAGGTGGAGGAGAGTTAGAAAAAGACAAAACACGAGAAGAATCCCCTGTGAGACAGAAATGTGTGTGTATATCCATTTGTCAAGTATCACTCCAAGAATGTTATTAGCTACAAAGCTGCCTGTAAATTAACCAAATTAAAAGGATAGCTTTTGATAGCTCTTGAGCTTGTTGAGCAGCTTTATGGCTGATCCTTACTATTCCAGCTCTGTCACAGTACCAGAGGGAGACAAGATGCACCGACGCTGAGGGCTCCAGCTCAGCCTCGCAGCCTGCGGTCGCCAACATTATATGCGAGGCCAGTAAATGATCTACATGATAGGCTAACCTCACTTCTCCCAGTAAGGCCGGCTAACATGGTGTATATTTAAAAAGTACTCAGCTTTTCGCATTTGTCTCTTCTTCTGTAATTATCCTATCCTCAGCTTCCAAAGAAAACGCTTCGCTGATGTCATTGTGGTTTTGGCCCTCTGACTGCTCCAATATTAATCCCATGCGTGAAGCAGTTTCAAAAGGATTATTCTGAATTAAACTCTAGTCTGTGTTTTTATGTGAACACATTAACTCCTGTCACTGCTGGTCAGGCAGACCGACCTGTCTCCACTCACCCTGACTTTGGGCATGACACGGTCCCGTTCGGACATGATTAAAAATGTCCCCTGGACTCATTAGCCTGTCAGAACGGGACTGACGGACGGACAGGACTGCTGCGGCGCTGCGGAACGCGACCACGCTCATCAGCACATGCATAAACACATGCGACATCAGCCTTAATCACAGGTGTGAGCGGGCCAATAAATTGCTCCAGCAGGTCTCTAATCAATTACATGAAAAATCAATGGGAATCTGCCACTAACCAGCCTGAGGGGAAATCGGCCAAGAATGAAATTGGTGTGATAAAATGACCATCATGCCTCCCACCCCGTCGATAACATGTAAAACAGTTTGGCTACATACTAAGTCTCCTGTTAGCAGAGCAGAAAAGGACCCGGAGGTCACAGCTGGAATCAGTTCTGTTCTAATTGGTCTACTGTGGCAGTGAGAGAGAGAGACATAGAGACACAGAGAGAGAGAGAGAGAGGGAGGGTTAGATGGTGTGTGTGTGTGTGTGTGTGTGTGGAGTTCTCTGCAACTCGGCAGGTTTCTCTCACCCTGTCATGTCTGACCATCTTGATAAATCGTGACCATCTGTGACCCGAAATATTTCCCTCCATCACTTTATTATTTGATTTCAGGGTAAATACCAAAGAGTAAGTGAGGAAGTGTAGCTAGGCTACTCAGGCGCGGATCAGCCTCTGGCCAGACCCCTGCACCGCAGTAGCTGCACTGTTGGAGGCATTTAGAATGCCCGCCAGCAGGGCATTTACTTTGTGCGCTTGTGGAAATGACATGACGTTTTGGCCCTGTGACAGTTTTGTAAATTCAAATGGAAAATGCGTAACAGTAGATTTATAGTGAAGGAGTGCAGCTGTTACAGTCTGTGTCGTGGTGATGCATAATTACGTTAATGGGAAGGTTACGCTGTAGCTAGAACACATCCTGAACGTAGCACAGATGCAGATTGTTGGCCTTTACAGGAACCAGTTAGGCTGCACAGCTTTCATTTGTGGCTCACAAACGAGTTTAAGATACGCTGCTGTAAATGTGTGGGTTTGTGCATGCAAATGCAGGGGTAACTCTTTATCACTGATGTGTTAAATTATTTTTTAAACTCATTTTGTGGCTGAGGAGGAGTTCTTTTCTCTCCGAGAACAGACAACCGACGCTAAAACAAACAGGAGAATGTGGGAAACATTATTTACAGTGTTCAGAGGACAAGACTGGAGCTTCGGGGAAATGCATGAGGGTATGCTAACATTAGCAATACTGACAACTATGTACACCCACGCTCTCCGAGACTGATCGGTAGCTCTCGGCTCACTTGGAAGTTAAATCAAGGCGGCGGCAAAAATAGTAGCTGGCACCAGGAACAGGTTACTGATATTTTCCAGGCAAATCTAAAAAAAGTAAGTAGCATCAGACACTAGTGGAAATGACAAATATTCCTGCCAGTATTGCTGAAATATTTGCATTTTACTGTTGATGTAATCTTCCTCTTGATGAAAAACTTGAAAACTATTGAAATTTTGAGCAGAACATCAAAATAAACCAGGCAATAAAGAGAAATCAAAGAGGAGAACATAATCTACTAAAATGAAAATGATACCGTATAAAAGGTGCAGCAAAGCCAGAGTGACAGAGAAGGAAAATGGCAGGTGAGAAGGACACTAATCTGAAATCAGGATGCGAATCCTGGGTCCAGTGTTCTAATTAGTTCCGGTGTTTCATGTTCATCTCTGCTTTCCTGTGTTCCTCATCTCATGGCTTATCTGTACAAATACAGTTAAAACAGCTCGTCTCTTGCCATCGCCAGATTACACGATGCACGCGCACTCGTCACACGACCCTAAAGTTAAAGCTCCGTATATAAAATATAACGCTGTGGCAAATTTAAAGAAACTAGGCAGCAGACTTTAGAAGCTCTGAGCTGAAGGATTTCACACAGACCGACACTTGTGCTCTTCCAGGTGGGTGTTTGTGCACTCGGGGCCCGTCCGCCGAGGCCAGGTCTGATGCGTGTGCACGAGTGGCAGGGACGAGAGTGCGGAAAGAAAGGGGGAGCGAGGCCGTTTGTGAATGAGGAGGTGGGGGTGTCTAATCCAGTCCCAGTGTGAAACTGTTGACATTTGTGCTTTTTTCCCTTCATTATGTGACTGGGCCTGTTTTGCGCTGGATTAGCTGCAAATCTCCCATGCAGCACATTCAGCATGCCACTAGTAGTTTAACTTCATTAATAATGGATGAAGAGATTGTAATCCAGGAGTAAGAGAGCATGGAAGAGAGAGAGAGAGAGAGAGAGAGAGAGAGAGAGAGAGCACCCCTCTGGCAGTATCAGGTCTTCTTTTGACATGATCCTGCAATGGTGAACATTACTATTACCGCAACCCACATGTAATATCACATCAATACCTTTGTTTCGGGCTTTAATTTGCCTGGAAACCACAAAGGCAGGTGGTGAGTAATGGAATACGTGAAGGGGCGAATAAAGAAGCGTGTCTTCGGAAGTCTCGGCGGCATGCATTGTATCTTCCATTGATTGTGTTTACTCAAGCTTCTCATTGCAGACTATTATAGAATTCTGGGGGACACACCCTGGTCTAACAGCAGGATAAGGGGGATTAAAGGTATGCATATTCACTATTCCTCCCTCCAACGCCAGCTTTGATTCCTGTCAGCACAGCAGAGAAAACAACGGCTGTTGAGTCGTTATTTTAGGCGAGGAATATAATAGAAATAATTCATCACCTCCCTTCCCTTTTGCTTTACTAACTGCAGCGATTCCACACCCGCGATGCAGCCGAAAGCTGAGGGAAACAGAATGGCGGCTTCTTGAATCGGTCATTCGCTCTCTTGGTCATTCATCGTGCCGAACAAGGACGGGAAAAATGTTCATGGCACCAGCGTTACAGGGCTGCTCTCACGATCATTTAAGTACGACACTATTATTATGAAGAGGGAATTTGTGTCGGATACATAACGGCAAATCTTATTCACCATTGTTTAATCTCGCCGCGTTATTTTGGGGTTTGACTTCAATGACATCATGTTTTCTGGTTTAAATGAAAGCCTTGTCCAGTGTTTCTATTCATACATTTACTGTGCACCACAGGCTGATCAGTTGTCCTCCATCCTGTCACGATGAGGCCACAGTGCCAACATTATGAGAAGGAATGCCCTTTTAAATGATTATTTTTTGACAAGAACTAAGTGAGACTTGTTTGGTTAGAATGTGTCTGTTTGTCAGTTCTGGTCTGTATATCCTGAGCGTAAACGAGTGCTCACACACGTTCTTCAATGTCGTATTCACATTTCGGTAACACATTTTTTAATTGTGCCATCAATCTCAAGATGAATATATCTGGAAGATGTGACAAGCAAAGGTGACAAGGAAAAGCTGCCTTTGCACAGGAAGAAACCTTGAGCAGGACCAGGCTCATTTATGGGGAGACCCTCCTGCTGATGGCCAGCTGGGTATCCTCCAGCATATGTACAACCTCCAGCATATGTACAATTAAAGTGTCGCATTATATTTGTTATATCATCATATTTTTTTCCCCATTTGATCATTTGATTCTGGTTGTTACTATGAAAGGTCACATTGGCCGCTGCTAATTCTGTGGGAGGTGGAGGATGGGGTCTATTACCAGGGGTGCTGCTCGATAAGGCCAGATAGGCAACTAGTGGGGGTCCAGGGCCAGTAGGGGGCCTTCAGTGTGGGCAAACCAAACCTCAAAGAAGCACCAAAGCCGAGAATCTCCTGGCTGTGGGGAGCATGAATTTACAATCTCTCTGAAAGGAAATATAGTGAAAAAGGGGGTTGGCTTTACATGAATTTGGGTGCCATAGTTTCCAAAAATGTGAAATTGTCACTGCAAATTTAAATGTGGTGTAGAGCAAACAGTAAAGTTTGAGTGCCTTAAACTATAGGTCAGCGTGGACAGTGCTGGGGGTGTCAGCGGACATCCACACACAAGGACCTTGACCATCAGGTCACACAGTTAAATCCAGGCTGTCGAAGGTGTGGAGGACACCAGGAGACATCCTGATGGGTGAGGTGCCACATTGCTGTTAATAAATGCTTAATGGACGAAGCTTAGGTGATGTCACAGTTCATTGTGACGGCAGTCAGCAGCCTCGTAAATAAAGCTCGCACTTGTTTCCAAGTGCGTCTTCAGGCCGGCACCACTGACCCCTGGCATGTTGTGAATGTCACAACACACACACAAACCCTTTACTCACACTGGGGGACTATTTAGAACCTCCAGTTGAACGTAATGTTCATTATTTTTTTTGACATGGAAAGAAACTGGAGTAACATCATCTAATAACACTTACAAATGCCAGGGCCAGACCCAAACCTGGAATGTTCTTACCATTAAGAGACTGTTCTAAACACTGCAGCACCATGTCCACCTTCTCCTTTCACACCTCCAGAGGAAATAATGTCTTTAACGAGACCACAGGTACAAGAAGTTTAGGCCACTATGAGGGAGAAAGAAGAAGATCATCTCACACCTCTAAACTTTAGACTTCAGGATGGTTCCTCTTCCCCCTGGTCCAATCTGACTCCCTTTTCTTTTCCCACTTTCCATCCTTCATCCCTTTCTCTACATCTGCTTTCCTCTGCACACTTCAGTGACTCATGTGAGCACCAGAACATAATGTCTAATACTTTCTGAAGAGCAGCCTTCCAAAGTAATACACAACAGAGCTTTATCCTCGTCACGAAAGGGACATTTCCGCGGCGGCTGCCTCTACATAACAAAAAGCGCTAATGCTGAGTGCGAAGTTACATCTGGTTCCCTCTTACTGGGACTAAAGCTAGTCTGCTGACATTCAGGATAGACCCAGCCAGCACTGGGCCTGTGCTTTCCGTGTCTTTCGGAGGCTGCAGTGCATGCGACGCGTCAGCCAAGGCCACATAAGCCCTGAAGCATTGCCCCCCCCCGACTCTAATGTTTCAATTAATTGCAGGGCTGTCACGAACGGTGTTCAGCTAACAGGAACCACACCGACTCTGACAGCAAAGCTCTGATTGTTGATGGATGTAATTAGAAGAGTTAAGTCTCTTTCCAGATCATTTTACACAACTGTGCCCCCTCCCTCTGCCACCCTCCACTCTTTAATGTACATGCGATGGGGGTTTTCTAAAGCATCACAAGGAGACGTCTCATCATTGTTGCCAATGGATGCTGCAAACTGTCGTAAAGATAGTGAGGAGTTTCGGGAGTGACTCCGTAATCTGTTGTGTCAATAAATGTGATGATTCCCGATGCCGGTTTGAGCCATCAAGGCAGATGGTGTTTAGAAGTGCATTTTTCAGTCCTTGCTCATTCCCCAGCTTCACCCCGCTGTTGCCACTGCTGTGTCTGATGCTGTGTGAGCTTTGCGCAGGCATTCCTAACAGAGGCAAAACAGGCCTGCATTGAACTCTTGCCACCCCCAGGTCACAAGAGAGCTTCTCTGACCTTCAGGCTACTCCAGAAAAAGTGCAGAGAAATGAGAGAATTTATTATTTGGGAGGGGAAAAAGAAAAGTTGGAAGACTGTGAGAGAAAAGCAAGCATGGGAGTGGAACTAAAGCCATCATTAAATGACTGATAATGCCTAATGTGATGGATCACGCAAGTGCCGTGCATCCCTGGTGGGGCACATGACTTCATTTTGCATGTGTGGTGTGACAGACATCCCCCTAAGGCCATTCTGAGGCTCTGGCCACTTCTGCTGCGGTTTTGTCATATTTGAATTTTAAAATGTGGCATGAGCTCAATCTGATTAGGTAAATTAATCTGAGTATTATTGTATCACATTCCATCTTCGGGAGATTCAGTTGCAGACGACTCTTTGAACCTCGACTGAGTTATCTGAAGTTCTTGTTTCAGAAGTTTTCCTTTAATCCAAACAAGAAAAAGTAATGGAACTGAATAATAGGACCTGGAGTTTCCAGAGAGACGTGATTTATGTTTTGGTCATACGTATACTGTCATTTACGCCGGTTGCGTTGCCAGATGGAGTGAAAATTATGACTGTTTTCTGATTAGGCATGCTTGTTTCAATCAAGGAAAAGTCAAGCCAAAAGGCCCTTTGCAGCTGTTAGATTCACACCCGACATCCATGTTGTACAGAAAACGCCACATCGATGGATCGCGCATGTTGAATTATGTCTTTCTCTAAAATCCTGCCTGAAAAAGCAAAGACATGCTTTGTTGTTTAATAGTCCAAGAAGATAAAAGATTTGGATTTACTGCCAGTGAACAGAGGACCTCAGGTAATCATTGATTGATATTTTCCATTATCCGGTCAGACGTGAATCCAGCCAAGGTTGACAGGTCGCGGGCCCGTGATCCTCTCAAAGAGAATCACAGATCCTCCGGTGTGTTGGAGGCTTGGCCCTTACAGCCCAACTGAGTCTTAACCCCTTCCATGGCGCTCGTGGTTATAACACAGAGTGTTCTGGTCACCGTACCCGAGGGGCAGTTCAAATACCAACAGGTCATCGGGGGGCCCATATTAACAGAACCAAGGCTTTGTCACCAATCCCACTCAACTTCAAAGATCTTTAGTGGAAAAAGATCAATCAACTTCCGACTCCATAACTGGTTCACACCCACAGAAAAAACACAACACAGAGATTTTTTTCCACTTATTTCCAACTATCATCTTCAATGTCTGACTGAAAAAGAAGTCAACATTAGCCTGAAGATTTGATCGAAATGAAAGTCGAATTGATCAAATTAGCATAAGACGTGCTAACTGTGGCGCAACTCACTTTTCCAGATTTGATCATTCTCATATTTTGAAGACAAAGATAGCTCTCTCATTCGCTCTGCTCCTTTCTTTCCCACGGCACCCAATTAGTGAACGCACCAATTACCTCAGCATACAACCCATTGATCTCTGCAGCTTCTGAACCAAATCAAAGAATAAGCTGGAAACAGACTTTGTAAATCACCAGTTTAATAATAATTTAGTGGTTCTCTACACGACACACACACAAACACACATAGGCACACACACGTCTCGCTAACTTTAATATCGGTGGCTTAGAAAAAAGGTCACGTTGACTCTTTTCAGCAGGCAGCCACGTCACTGTTGCTCGGTAAAAAGTCAAGTGAAATGTTCATAATCTCTATAGATTGTATTTTTCTACCCCGTGAATCCATTTTTAATAGAAAAATTAGTTCGAGGAATCTTGTTAGCATCATTTTACAATAAGTTAAATATTTTAACCTTTTTGTTTCTGTTTTCATTCTGCCCGTGTCTGCCGATGGAATGGAGGGCCACGGCAGTGTTGTAAAGGGCAGGTACGTATTGGTGTCCCAGAAGGTCACAGACAAGGCTCCACTCCTGTTAGCATGCAGCGGTGGTCTTTTCTGAGGCTTCAGCATTGCAAGTAAATGAAAAAACTCACACACATCAACTTAGGGATGCATCTAAAATTCATCTGTTGCAATGACCCAATGCTACAGAGACTGATACCTCCCCTCTGACCTCCCCTAGCTGAATTAGACTCTGTGTCTCTTCAGTCCAAAGGAAAATATCATTAATTCCTGCAGCCACCAGAAGACCTGGCACCTACCTGTAAACACATTCTTACTTAGATCCTTTACTGACACTCCTCAGAAGCTGGCTTCCTGGGAGAACAGTCTTAGAATTATGAGGCTGATGCTTCACTATCAGCTGCACATTCCAGCTCCAGTTATACAGACTCTTTAAATTCTTGGTCTCAAATAAAAACCGTGCGGCAACCATCTTCTCTGCATTCAAAGGCCTCTAGATAGCATAAATATCCCACCTATTGGTTTAAATTCCACCACTCATCCACGGTGATCTTCTGACCAGCCTCTGCTTTTGTTACTTGCACTTTTACAAGGTGAGAAGTCAACTCCAACAACAATGGGAAACAGAGCTGGTGCATCAGCTGCAGCCGTCCATCATATTTCAATCAATCACTGTCATTAGGCCCCGCGCCAGCCTCACAACAGCCTTTCTGCCACTCTGTCGTGTACCCCCTGAGGAATGTTGGGTAATGAGGGAGGGCAAGTGGCATCCGCGTGTCCAATTACAAGACTTGATGAGAAGAAAGGAAAAATTTGTCATGTGAGGGTGAGCGACCTCTTGCATATTCACTTGCGAATTGTTTAGTTCTGCTTCATCTAGAGTAAAATTGGAATGGACTTCCTGCGTTTGACTGGAGGTAAGGTCTTAGCGGGGAAAGGAGTTTACGACAGGGAAAGGGATTATTGTTGACATCTTGGGTGATAAGAATAAACTTGTGGGGCATTTTAATCTCACGTCATTTGTCAGTCAAACACTTTCCATCGCTTCGTTTCCACTGACGACTGTTTGTGGCTCAAAAGCCTCCGTCAGGTTTTTATTTCCACTGCCGGGCGTGTTGCTGCATTTGCTGTGTAATTATTGCGACATCATGGCAACATGACACTGTGCAGCTCACAAATAATTGTAGTGTAGCTTTAATTAATAGTGGCACACTGTCACACAAGGGTGAAGAGTGGCCGTCGAGCGTCGGTGGACTGGAGAGGATCGAGATCCTCCCATATTCCTCCGTGCCACCATTCATCTGACCAAAGGGTGAAATAAAGCGGGGCCACGGTGGATGCGGGGTTTACGAAACCATCCCTATTCTGTATCAGAGGCCCTCTGAACATCTGGAGGAGCAAGCTTGTTCCATATCCACAGTCAGGATGAGATGACAGCTACAACTGGTGAAAAAACCCAACTGAAGAAGAAGGGCAGTGGAACCACGAGTCTACCCTGATTGTGCATTCATCAAGTGGAGGGAGCTGCAGGATATGGGGGGATTCCAGCGCGATCCTGGGTCATTCCTGTTCCTCATCGACAGGCGTCTAATGCATTTCTTTTATTTACAGAAATATGATGATGTTGGAAAACCGTAAGAAACACACGTGGCGCTGGTGATTGGGTCAAGGACCAGCCTGATCCATTTCTACAGCAGATTTCTTCAGGCAAAAGTTCAACCTCATTGACACATAAAATCTGAACATTTCCAAGAACCTGTAGAGATGAAATATGTTTATTTACTGTCTTAGCCTGGTGAATTTGTAGATATTAATTCTCAGAGGCTGTAATTCATCTTCAGCATTTCAGAGTTGAGTGCTCAGATTAAGCAGTAGATTTTAAATGGCAGCAAATATCACATCGTGGCTCGGAAGAAATGCAGATCTCAGTGCTAATCTGTGCTACAAACAGCCACTGTTGAAGAGGGCACCGCGAGGTATTAAGCCCAAATCCTCTTTCCTGAAAATTGTTCCGAGCTCAAGTGGAAATTCCATCAGAAAATTCCGACTCATTTATAATTCATCGTCACCCCTCACCGACGGCTCAGCAGAGGTGATGAAAAACGATGGCAGATATGCAAGTGTATCATGTGAAACCCTAATATATTGCTATCAAAAGCAGTGAACTGGAAAAGACGGGATTTAATATGATATCTGCTCTAAAATCCTCACTAATTCAATAACATTATGCCCCAGATTTATTAGGCATCCCTTTTCCAGTAAACACATCTGCTTATATGAAGTTTGATGCAGCCTGTGTGACAAAAGGACAAAGGTGAAATAAATTGCACACGTTCCCTTTCCAATCCATTGTCTTTTCCATTTTTCTACCACTTATAACGGTTTCCTCTGGAACATGCTGGACTGTACAGTTGGCCACGATTGCGCCTCTAAACTTTAACTCACACGAAGGGTTGAATCACACCATTACATGCTGATCACTCTGTTTTAAGTCCCTTGATCCAGTCTGATTTATGGATGGTATAGAAGAATCCCCCCATCCCCCGTCTGTGATTTGGACGCATTATTTTGAGGAAGACTGCAGCTAAATTTAGAGTTATCTGTCATCACCTAACTGGAGGAATTCCATTTGAAAAAACAGACACATGTTGCACATTATCCTTCGCAAACGTTCTGGTCTTATCTATTTTGTCACAACGTATTATTCAAGCACATATTTTCGCTTCTTCAAAGTCGGAATATTGTATTGACATAGCCGTAGTGTTTTGGATCTGATGTTGCTGTTGCTAGATCCCTGTTATCCCAGAGTCAGAGATACTCTCATTGGACCGGAACTAACCACATTATTGAAGAAGGTGCTAAGTTTGTGCTCCTCACCGCTCTCCTCCCATCTGCAAAAGGTAGCGCTACCTTTTTGGACGCCAATGGAGCCAGTATCCATGTTAGCAGGAATAATTCCATTATTCCTGTTGTCTTTTGGCCTGTATTTGCCCTTTTTCTGTATAAAACTGTTTCCCTTTTAAAGGAGTCCCAGAGATATGTTCATGATAGTAGAGATGTTTTCAGACTTCTGGAACCAATTAAGGCTTGTGTAAAATGTCATCCTATCAGTTTGATTTGTGGTCAAACATGGTGTTCGTACATGATTTATAACAATTCGAAAGCCCGGTTCTGAATCACAGTTTCATTGTGAATGTGGCACAAAAGCCTCTGTCACAACTTTTCAATCTTGTCGCGCTTGATTCTCTGATTCTGGCTAAAATATTTAGAATTTTTCGGCGTGTAGTTGCAAGATGGTGGCGAGCCCGTGTCAGTGCGATATGTGGTTGTTGTGACAGCAGGGCCGCTGTGTTCACAAACACATGACAGAGGTTTGTGGGGAAGAATAACTGAGCCTGCCGTGGTGTTGACACCTACAGCTGTCTCCAGGGTTGGCATAAAGATCTGACACTCATGGCGGTCCAACACAGACACCAGCTGGGCCTGGAGCCAGAGAAAATGTCTTTCACCTCCTTACATCAACGCCGCCACTCTCTCTCCTCTACCACTATGACTCTTACACCTTCTGCTGATGACTTTTCTCTCTTTCCTCTTCTGTATGTCCTTGTTCCAAGCACTTTCCCTTCGCCATCATTTCAGTCCCTCTTCTGCTTCAACCTCTGCCAGTTCCTCTCTCAATCCCTTTTCCCCAATTTGTTCTGTCTCCTCCCACTTGCAAAACCTTTCCAGTGACACACCACTGAATTTCTGCCAACTTTTCTTCCCCCCTCGAGCATCAGTCTCTGTGGCACAGTAGCTCTTGACTTTTGTGATGACTTCATATGCCTCTCTTAGGTTTGGTGGTAGTCAACTGAAGCAGAGAACGAGAGCTCTCAAGAGTCACAAGTGCTGTTTTTGCAGCCGTGGGATAACCGTATTAACCACTTCTGCATTTCAATGTGTTCTCTTCTCCAGACTGAAACGCATGACTGTACTGAGCTCAGAAAATGGGTGATTTCTATTATTATACAGTAATTTCCTTTTGATTCAGTTGCGTGCAGTTGTGGAAATAGAAGATCAAATGTGCTCATGAGAATGTTTCTATTATAAATGTATTAGTGTTTTATTGGAGAAGTTATGAGGTAGCATGTCGTGAAATAAAAATCACTTCCATGAATGCCGAAATGATTAAAAACTTTGCACAAAAGAAGAGTTATTAAATGTAAATTTAAACTGATGAACACTTGATCTGTTTCAGCAACTGCTGAGCGAGAACTTCATGAAGAAGAACCATCTATCTGGCACATTTGCTGTGCAGGAACTGGAACCAATGGTAGCTATGAGAAGACTGTTTTGCCTCAGTAGGAAGCCCCCCCATCGACCACATGTATGAACATTTAAAACACCAACAGCTGACATTTTGAAACATAGAAAAGAATGGCTGCAAATGGACCCAGACCAAAGTCCTGGCTATTCTTAAGATCCATAGTACTTTTGTAGGAAGGTTAAATCTCTTTCTATTTCTGTGCAACTAGCAGAACTGGGTTAGCACCAGTGGCAACGCAGAGTATTTAAATCCATGAAAAAACTTTATTTACCAGGTGTTGGTGCTGCTGAATGTAAGGGCCAGTCACGTTACAGGTCGCCCTGGTTGCACAAATAAAATCAGGGTATCGTTGTCCTTCAGCTCCTGGAATTAATTGGAGCAAAAGTTTCTTTACGTCTTTGGTGTGACTTTTCCTTCTGGGTGATACAGTCCTAATGGAAATACAGTCAACAGTGGGTCACAGAATACAGAGAATTGCACACATTTAGCTTTTCTTTTACTTTTGGTGGAAAAGTAGCGAATCCCTGCAGCCAACAGCAGTCTGCCAACGAACCCTCGCAGCAGTCCTTTCATCTGAAAACTCCTAGCATCCCCAATTTTCAGAGGGAAACATGTCCTTCAGCGTGACACTCTGGTGTGGAAAGCATCTACATTGGCAAATGTCACTGTGATGTAATATAACAGATAATTTCTTGCTTGAGTTTAGATGTGAAATGTATACGCCACTTAGCTCAGATTCTGGGCGGATGAAAGTATCATTCTCAAAATAACCCTGCAACTTTCAGCTAGTAAGGGATGAAGTCCTGCCTTAGCCTGTAGCGCAGAATGGGAGTTTAATACATTTTAACGTTTCAGAAATTGCACAAGTTGCACTTTGAAGAGAGCATGGGACGGCTACACCATTATTTAAACTCTGCATGTCAATCATTTCACCATGAGTACTTCTGTGGAATAAGTCCTACAACCACAAGGTATGCGTCGTTGCCAGTGTATATTTATGTTCCAACTTAGAAATTGCCTCGCTGTGTTCAACACATTTGAAACATCCAAGAACATTAGGCTGGACGTTGCCTAGACAAGCTTAAGGTGAGAGGACGTGTGAAAAGGTCTGCTCTTGGAGCAAAAGACAATAATAAAAGAGTCATTTATTTTGAACAATGCCAGTTTGTATTCTAGATCTGACATTGAGACTGAAAACACAACTGCCCGAAGGCCTTTTATAGGTTTGATGTAAATGAACACACAAAGTTGCACACTTTTGGACCATTGTTAAAGTTTTTTTTTATTGAGTTAGGAAATTACATTCAGAGTGAAAAAAAATAAAAATAATAATTTGACAATGTATTGTGACAGGTTTTTTGTGAATATAATCTTTTATGTGCATCTCTGAATCCTTAGTGTAAAACCCTTTATTTAAAGACCATCTAAAAAGTGCAGCTGCTTCAGTTCGCATCTTGCAGAAAAAGAAAGTTCCGTTTTTTTTGTTTTTTTTATCGAGATCACAAAAAAAGCAGGTCGGAAAGGGAATACCTTCACATTTCATTTGGAGCAAAAACGCTGATGTGGTGGTAAAAGAATACAGGCGCAAATCTGGAGGAAAGAGTGAAATAATGATCACAGTCTTGACGTGGTTCACAGAGAGATTTTTGTGGTCTCGCAGCAGCGTTACAGGAGCAATTCCCAGTTTTGACTCCTTTTACCCAAATGTTTTCCTCTCGCTAGTCTCACACTTGCCTTTTACAGGGCCCATATTTTGTGGCTCATGCTGGTGTTAAAGACCGTTAATTGGCCTGATACAGAAGGAGCTAATGACACATGTGGGAACATGGTTCATCATTATTTCAGGATGTTAAGACTGACGATGATAGCATGTGTGCGTGTACCAACTGAGCTATTACTTTTCACAATTTCAAAAACCTCTCTGCTGTAGAGTTGGATGCATGCCAGCTTAAAAAATAACCCCTTGGAGGACTACCACTTACAATCTGTGCACACAGTGGACCACAGTCATAAAGCTAGTGCATCATTGGCTGTGGAAATCATTCTAGATCCTTTTGACCTGCTTGGCTTTTATGCGAATGAGGGGAAGATTCTTTTGTTTAATCCCCTTCTGGTGACAGGGACTCTGGGCCTTGGTCCAGCAGTTATGACTGATGGTTGGGTTGTCTCCTCAGCTGCCCCTGTACCCAGCGAGAGAACAGGCTAAAGATGTAGGGGCCAAATTTAGAAGGTTATTTCTCACCCCTGGTTGATGGATTACTGTAAAGCCAAACTCTGTGTCCAACGACCAAAGTGGTAACCATATTAAACAGCCATAGGTGGGGTATCATATGTTCATCATATGCCATCATACAGAGTAAGTATTGTTTTTTTTTCCCCCAACCTTTGTCACTGCTGGACTTAAGGCCATAAAACTGATTAAGATCTTAAGCAAAGTGTATTAGGAGCCAACAACAGTGGCAGCATTTGCTTTGAAGGCTGCCTGCTGTCAGCTTATACAGTCTCCTTAGCTCCGTTTGTACTCTTTGGAGCCCAGACCAGCCAGATGTTTCTCTTTGAGCAACTGAAACTGATAGCTCACGACATGGTGTCATTTTTCAAGCCCGTATCTCCCCGCTCCGTTCAACACCCGCGTAATGCCTCATTTCTGCGGGCGGGATCTGTCCGTGTTTTAAAGTAATATTCCTTGAGAATAATTCTCAGCGTGTGCCTGGCATCCGTAAACTGTCTGAAAGCGATCTTTCGAGAACGCAGCCTGTGTGGGAGGATTTGGCTGGTGTGTGTGTGTGTGTGTGTGTATGTGCATGCGCTGGGGGATGCAAAGGCAAAGCGGCAAAGATCAATATGATTTTGTATCAAACAACACAACAGAATTTACTGCTGTCTAGTTGCTGCAAACTCAAGGGCTGTGTGTTGGGGTGGTCTTTTCTACTTTTCCAGCGTTCCTGTCCAACTCCACCACACATGTAGAAATTAACGTAGGCTTGCAAAAGGTTTGAAGGTACCGACCGACCCTGGTGACCCTTGTATACAAGTGAACTGGTAAAAACCCAGACATTTAGTCATCAAGTGATAAAAATCTGAACAGTGATTGTTGAAAAGTGAAAAGGTCTACTTTGGTTTTCCATCCACAATCCCCCCACATTCAATGCCCTCAATACAAATAAAAGTAAAAAGTATTTTTGAGGGACCAATGCGTCCCAGGACCGTGGCCAGAACTCAGAGTGTCCTGCTCTGCAGCGTCAAACCGACCAGCTTCTCTGAAGTTCAAAACCACAACGAGTCCAACAGTTGTAGCCACTCAGCAAGAAAAATGACAGCAGTCACCTGTGCATTACATTATGAGGACATTTTTAAATAGTTGGTATAACTTTCTAAAAATAAACGACATTGGGTATCCTTTAAACAATGTTGCACAAGTGGCTCTCATTTGCCACAGAGGGGGTCTCATTCTTTCATCAGTACTGGTCAGTCTACAGTATTTTCCTGGAACACACCAGTGGAACTGGATGTCAGGGTGAAGCATATTAAATTAATCCTATGATGAAAGCCTTAATAAAAAAGATTTTTGCAGAGGCACCTACATATATTTTGATTTCCCCCCTCCCCAAAATGCTGTGAGGGACATGGAAAGGTAAAGTAGTGGAGCGCACATGACGTCCCCCATTTTTGCAGTGTTTTCTACAGGCTCTACTGGTAATCGGTAGAGCCAGTAATAAAGGCTCTACCGATTACCAGTAGAGCCTGTAGTTTTTGTGACGATAATGACAGCTAGGATACCCGCCCATCACATTTATATCCATGAACCTGTGTAGCTTCATTTATTGATTGATGATCGGATGCATTGTCGCTACGGTAGATAGTGGACAGGATGATGCTGTCAAAGTCATCGAATCAAGACTCCTTTAAATGCAGAGAGCAGTTTATGTCCGGGCTTTAGATAAAAAATATTGTCAGCTCTGTCCTTTTCGCCCTCTGCAGGTCAAGTTCATGCCCCAGCACTTGTCCCCGCTCTTAATGAGCTGTCTGTCTTTATGTACCATGGTCAATCTTGTGTCAATCTTGGGCAATTCAAATATTTAACAAGACGTTTGGGTCTGTAACGAAAACCTGTCGAGCAAATGTGCCACAGATCGAATTTCCAGTGTGAATTTTTAGATTATAACTTAACTTTTGCTTACTGTCTGCTTCAAACAGTATTTCTCATTTATACGCATAATTTCTATCACTAGCGATTAATTAAATTTGGATGAATTTTAATCCCAAATGATTAGAATCAACCACAGATACAGTTAAATCACCACAAAGTGTAACAATAATTTAAGAAAAGGCAGTTGTGTCACAAAAGCTGCTGGTTTAAATGTTCCATATGATTTTGCATGCATTCTTTTGTGTCTAAATTAAGCTCAGCCTCCTAATCCCCTGGCATTGTTCTGCTGGTTGGGAGCAATGCTAGACGTGCCTGTGGAGGCACAGCACTCGGAGCTCCGGCGAGGTTGGAGCCAGGACCAGCACAAGTTCATCTCATGCCACTGTGTCATCTGCCAGACAGAAATGAGTCACAGCACAACTGGAATCAAGAGGGCTGTGGTGTCAGGTGTCCCATGTGGACAAGAATAACCAATCAATGTCAAGAAAACAATGTACCACTCACATTAGCTCTGCACAGTTGGACATGGGAGCTGTTTGTGCGTAGAGTGTTTCCTGGCTTAGAAAGCTCAGAAAAAAAATGTGCTCAGGCTCTGGAGACCTATTAGCATAACTGCAAAATGCGATTTGTCACTACCTCTGTTTTCTTCAACTGCACTCTGCCTCCTTTTAATCTCTTTGTATGGTTAAAGCACGAAGGGACTTTCATCCTTTCTGGTGCGATTTGGTTTAAATGGACTTCAGCCACTCCCGTATGGTTCCCTCCCCAGAGGAAGGAAAACTTTTCATATTTCTCATCGGGGATATCACTTCAGTGCCGCACTGGGCATGTCCGGCTCACGGCTACAACAATAAAGTGTTAAATTACATTTGTTTTCACACATGTTAATCTCTGCTTGTAAAACTTACACAAGCCCGAGGAGGTGTGCTCACAGAGAAATTCCTGAGCGAGGCTGTCAGACGGCGAGTGCGTGGCCGCACTCGGTGAAATTAATGAAGTCTGTAATGGGTTATCAAAGAGCGGAACTCGATATCTGTGGCGGGGGAACCCCACCTGTTTATGGGGAGACACACTTGGTCCGTGCACACATAGATCCAAATCTCAGTCTGCCAGACCAAAAGAATTGCAGGTGGGGTTCAAATGGTCCCCCAGTTCCAGAACAACAGGTGGATAGGCACTTTTTTATGACGTCTGCCCTCTCCTTGTGTGCTTTTCACGGCGGGCAACATGAGATGACAGAATTTCCTGCCAGATAGACAGACGGGGAAACGACATCTTTTGATGAGTGAAACGTTCGAGTCCGTGTAGTCAAAGTCTGCCAGTTTCTTTCATCTTTCATGGATATGTTATACCGATGACAGAGCCCACTTTAGAAACAGAAACAACGCTTTTGCTTTTCCTGCATCATAAGACAAATATTTTGTTCAGTAATGGATGCACTGCTGAACGTCTAATAAACATTATTTTCCCATCTAGATGTGGGTTGGCCACCACACTGTGACTAAACATGTCTCTAAAGTAGCTTTAGAAGTCTGTTAGCATAGCTTAGCATTAAAAAAAAAAACAGGTGGAAAATCCAATCCAAATGGTGCTTTTATTGCCAACTCATTAACACATTGCATCTAAACCAAAGTGTAAAAGCTCTAACATACAGCTTTATGGAGAACTATGTTCAGGAAAGCTTCTTAAAGAGTTGCTGAGTCTTCTTCCATTTACAGGTTTCTTGAATTATATGTGTGACTGTCTGCATGCAGACAGTTTCTTCCTCTAAACTCCGCTAGACTTCCAGAGATTGTACCACATTTTGGCTATGATTGTGAAATTATAAAAAGGCCATTCTTATTTATAACATGCTACAAAACAGTAGAATATATATAAATATCACAGCTTCTCAAGATGATATAAAGTACAACAACGTCTTCTCACAGTACAGTTTAGATGTGAGTGTTACATTCATCCAAACCATTTTTATTTCATAGTTGTGGTTTGGCATATTTAATAGTGCAAGAATATTTCTGGAACTCATTTACATGAGATAAAGATTTGCTCCTATTTTGAAGTCTAATTGAAACCAAAACTGACTTTTACTCTTTCACTGATGCATATATCACAAATGGCAGATTTAATTCCAAACATGTTTTCTATAAGCTGAATTAACTGTTCCTCTTATGTCAGTTGTCTAATATGACCCATTTTCCAGCGTGTTCGTGTCAGAAGTAAATTAATGACAGCTCATACTTACAGCAAAGGTTCCCAGTTATTAGAACTTTCAACAAACCAACTGAGAAAACAATGTCACTCCAGCGTAACTGTTTTCCAAATACTGCCCCCAATGTTTATTTTCCATCCCAGTGAACTATGTACCAATTATCATATTAACTTCTTTTGAATTCACTTATATATAGAACGTCCTAAATCACTGTACAGAAGTGCTAATCATTTTCTCGGCACCAGGGCCTGAACATCGCCAGATCAAAGCTAAGCTCCATCGATGCTGGAATGTTTTACGCTCTGGACTATTTTTAGCCTCTCCTTGCTAACTATCTGCCTTTTGGAAATGATTGGAGATTAGCGCTGTTTTCGTTCTGGTGATGAGTAAACATCGCTCCATTTATTCGGAGGCTCAGAATACTCCCAGTGCGGTGTTCTGGATAGGCACCTGCTATTTTGGGGAGCATATGGCGAGGGGTGTGCTAAATGGAGACGGTCTTGTTTTACATTCCGATAAATATTATCCGTGTGTGCGCATGTTGGATTTGTGTGTGTGTGTATGGGTGTTACGTATATGGGTGTGCATTGGTGTATCTCTCTGAGGGAAATTGAGACTGACCCAAGTGAGTGCTGAAATATAACAGCATATACGGTTTCCTCTGGTGTGGCCTGTCTGATAGTGAAACAAGCTGGTGACTGATCTCCCCCTTTATGTAAAGGTTAAAATTATTTTGAAGTGTTTCTGAAGTTCTCTTCTTTGGAAATGGCTGAAAATGTGTATAATCCCTTTATTATTCCTGGATAGACAGGAGTTTAGAGCGTATACCGCTGCTACGCCTAGACAGTCAAAACATTCGACAAGTTGAAGCTTTGATTAAAACCATTTCAGACATATGATCATCTAGATTAGAGTAGTTCTGTTGTTGCTACATTGTCAAGTAAATCATTGTCAGGATGATGTTCCATATTTCGGAGGTACTGCGAGCTTCCAAAGATCAAAGCCAAGGGGCTTTGACTATATAGGAACCTATTATGTTATAGAACCTCGTATCAATAATATATGGCACCAGTGGTGTAAGTCACAGTATGTGGGAAAATGAGCTGCTTGACAGAGGGCTGCGCTCCCTGATTACGCAGATTGTGAATTTTATGGCAGTTTGCAACAATCACAATATAAACCAAAGGATGAATGGAAATGTGAAGGAAAAACATTTTAAACAAAAAAAGCCTACATAATGTGCAGGTATAATTTAAAACCGTTTACATCTAAAGTATATATGTTAGCCGTCTGCCACTTATACTGGATGTGGGATCGACGCCTCACGCCTGCAGACAGCTGGTCAAGTTTAGGACAGTGAAGGTTATAATCACAGTGACTGATTTCCATCTCACCACTCAGCGTGGCCCCCAGACCCCTGCTCAGGCACTCAGACAGCTGGACTTCGGTTCCAGTTTCATTACTGGTTTGGTCACTCCAAAGTACAAACTGCAGTTTGTCGTCACATCATTTGCCGTGTCTGTTGTCCATATACAGTCGGTCTTTCAGATCTCTGTCAAACACCACTAAAAGCCAACACACACACACCTGAAATGAAGGTAATTTTACTTAAAAACTGCTGAAGGGGAGAACCATCTTCCTCCATTTTATGTCTCCTTCTCTTATGAGAAATGCATTTTTTTCCACAGCATCCTTCCTCCATTTCCACCCGTTCCCCTCCCCTCTCTGCTACTTTCTCTTGCCCCTTCACGTCAGCTGTGGCCTGCACAAAAACTGATTTTCAGAGTGTTAACCACCATGTTCTTCCTGCCGATGGCAGGATTTCATTTGCAGAGCACAGGGGGCCAATATCTAGGGTAATTCCCGGGGTTTAGTGGCACTGATCTCTTCCCAGCTCACCTTGGGGAGGAAAAATTAAAGCGGCGATACGGCCTCACCCTGCTCGGCGCCGTGCACAGTGTCCTGCTCGTTGCTCCACTGCAGCCAATCGCATATGATGTCTGGTCAGTCTCATATTCACTGTCTGATAGATATGGTAAGTTGACATTAAATAGTCAGACTATTGCAGTGTCAGTTATTATATATTAATAAGTTATTATTTTTTGCATCAAAACCAAAATAAAATTAAATATATAAATGTTTTTTTTTCTGCTAGATTGGAGGCATTCAAATCACAGTGTGTTTGATTGGTAGTTTGAATATACTGCATTTAACGGGGATTAATGTCTTTCATTTTAAGAGGCATTGCATATTTTATATATCACAGAAATGTGATTTTCTCTGATGCATTAAAAAAGATCTGATGTCAAATTTCACTTTCGACAAAACAACTTGTATATTTCTCTTTGCTATTTCAAAGGTTCCTAACCACAAAATGGCTTTTCTGATATTACATCTGAGGCCATTTTTAGGACTCTGATAAATGTCATTCCCTGTGAGTGAGACATCTGCAAAATTCCTAATTTAATTTAAAAATGTGTTGCGTGCAAAGACGTGCTGCTAAGCAAAATGTCAAAAGACATTTTAATCAGAAGTAGCACAGTTTTTGGTGTATATTTAATGAAATGTGACGCTGGACGGGCGGACGAGGACAATCACGATGCGTTATTGCCTCCAGTGAGTACGGCAGAGACGTATGTGTCGTTGCTTTTGTGTCATTTATGTCTCCAAAGTCAAATCATTTTCTTTTAAAGCACTAATATACACAAAGAGCAGGTTATCCCCTCACACCAGGAGTCCTGGAAAACAAGCTTTCTTTCCCCCATCAGGAGGGACATAAGACTATAATTGAAACCAAATGAGCTAATGTCTCCCTGATAAAATATTATTGTTTCTCGAAGAAAGTCCATCGCATCTCTTCTCTGCACTGTGCAAACAGGACTATTAGCTCAGGGCATTAGCATACGAAGCGTGCCGCAATGTGTTTCCAATAGCTGGGCGATGTGAACCCCCGATGGGGTATGCCTGCTGCCCTTTGAAACGATGCACCAGCAGGAAAACATAAACAAATGTTTGCCACCAAGCACGTTCAATCCCCCTTCCTCCTCCTCCTCCTCCTCCTCCTCCTTTCACCACCCACCCTCCCCTCCCCCCTCCTCAGAATCCCACAGCCTCACATGTGAAACATTACCAGGGAGGCAGGAACATGTTTTTGGTATTAAACTATTAAACGCCCTTTCAAATAAGATATATTCCCTAATTGGCTCTTTTCCCATTTACATATTGCCTTTTTGTTTAGGGGCTGGGCTCGCCGAGTGCCAGACGGACGTGTCCAGTGGAGGTAAAGTTTATGAGCCGCAGCCGGGTGGAGAATCAGAACCACACGGAGAGAAAGAGAGCGGTCTCGTCGACGTACAAGGCAAAACAAACAGTCTGACATCTAAGTCTTGGCAGACGTGCTGATGGGTCCTTTGGTTTCTCTGTTTTTCTCCCAGATGCCTTTAATGCCTCTTATTCTGTTTTTTACTGTCACTCTTGTTTTCTACTTCTTTCTTCCATGGTTGGTGTGCACATTTCAATAATGTCCCCAGAGCAGAGTCCCCCCCCCCCCATCCTCCACAGTGGTACAGCAACAGTATAGCTATATCTAATGTGAAACGATACTGTCATAATGGTCAATTCTTGCAGATCCCAAAATGGCCTCGCCCCCACACTTTAAAAAAACTCTTCACTTTCGCTGTCAGGCTGAGCAAACACAGACATCACGACTATCAGAAGAGTCGTCTTTAAGACACCGCTGCCGCTGCGGAGAAACTCAATCTATTGTTTGATGTGGACAGACAGATTGTCTTCCAAGGCTGCCAAATACTTTGTGTAAACAAGCCATATTTTAACCTTCCCCAAAGTGTGACTTCATAAAGATGAAAACATGAGGTGTCTGTTTCCCCCCTCTCTCGCCAGGGAGGCTGAATGAAAACCACATGCGTAAATACAGCCTGGTGCGCGGCGCTAAGTGCGAGCTTCAGAGAGGAAAATCAGATTGGTTTCCTGTGACAAATAATAACATTTGTGTTAAACCAGCAGTATTTTTCTCAGTCAGAGGCAGTAGCTTCAGTAATCGGAGCCAGACTAGTCTCGACTCCAGGAGGTTTGGGGACCTTTGTTACTACCTTTGTGCCAGTGTGGCCCAGATTAGCACCGATGCGACACGATGCGGTAAACACAAGCTTTGTTTTCGTCAGCTGATATGGCCTGAGGAGGAGCCCCCCTGAAGGGTATTTCTGAGGCCTATACTTACTGAAAGGGTTAATTTTCAGTTTCAGCCATGATTACTAGAGCTGGCCGGCATCAGCAGTGCAGATATTTCAGCGACAGAAATTCTAACTATGACAAATTGTCAGTGTTTAATTTGCCAGTTTGCCAACAATCTGCTTTGTAGCTTTGATTCATAATTTTAAAAATGAGGAAAGATTTTCATCGACATATTTCCACAGCTAAAAGTGCTTGTCGCTGCAGCTGGTTTGAACGCGTACGTAGCTGGAGCTTATCTGTTTTCCTGAAAGTTGGTAATGAGTGATAGATTTGGTACATGCAGTTTAGCTTAACTGAGATCAAGTAAAGGGCCCGTGGGAACCTCAGAACGATTGCAGTCCCAAACACGGTGCCGATGATGGATTGCGCAGTTTTCATCACAAACTCATCTGCTTGTCTCAACTTAAGAGCTTCTGACCTTAAAGCTCCCCCCCTGTTGAGGTGATTTCAGTCGGACAAATTTTCCTTCCTTCGGGGTCTCTACCGGCTGTGAGGGGAGTGGCCACCAGACTCATCTGCCTCTTATTATGTTCCCAAATTGAGTGTGTACACAGAGGATGTGTTAATGGACAGAAATGTGGCGGTGCAGGGACATGGCGTGCGGGGCTGCTGGAGAAACTTCTTCCAAAGGCTGCCAGACATCCAGAACTCTCTGTTTATCACTGCTGTTATGTCTGGTGTTATGTTACTTGGCCCAGGATGGAAACTTAGATGTTCGTGTGTTATTTACAAGCTGCACATGTGTGTTCTCCTTGGAGACAACTCTAGGACTTTGCAAACGTTCACTTATTCTCTTCCGGTTGACATCAGCTCCCAAAGTTGGTTCCCAGCAGCTTGTTTAGTCACAGAATTTTACACCTGGGCAAGTTGGCCATTTGTTGGGATTATTGCTTTTCTATGATAATGTGGCCAAAAGTCCTAGAAAACACTAATAGATGGCAAAATCAATGGCTTGATGATATCCAAATTGATTGGAATTACTTGGCGAGTCCAGGATGACCGAATGGAAGAGTTGGTCATAGTAAAGTGAAAGTTGATGCAGAAGCATTAGCTTCTTAAATAGCAACACTACCTCCGGAAAATAATTAAACTGTTCACATTTTCACGCTCAAATTCCTATTACGAACCTTTTACACTAGGAGCAGTTTGACCGGGTTTGGATTCATCTTTTATTTGTATTACTCATATGAAAGCACAAACAAATCCAAAATTAAGGATTCTGTCGAACAGACCGTAAGTCAGGATAAAGAGAAGAGAAGATTTTAAGTCATGAAGGAAATATTAGAGCAAATAAACTGGGGAAATGACAATAGGTGTGACAGGAACAGCTGGAAATATGGCAAAAAAAGACAGCAAGAGGGAATCCAACTGGTAAAGTGAAACTTAACCCTTATAAGTAAATGCTCAACCCTTGCTGTGACTTTAATCTATAACCAGTTTAAGGCATAACCTAGTTTTAACCCCTAAACAGTCCACTGATGTTGTGAGGACCAGCTGAAATGTCCTCACTTCAAGGAAATTCATAATCTGCTACCACACACACACACACACACACACACACACGCACACACACACGCACACACACACACGGACAAATCAATCATACTATCGACATCAAAAGTTCCAGCACCACGACAGCATCACCACCGTCTCTGTGAAACGTTCTTTAATCGTATGATTGGAAAAATTACTTTCACACACATGAAATATTCATGACTCTACTTTGCTGAAGCCGACTAAGACCAAACCACATATTCCATCTAGTCTGTGTGTGTGCGTGTGTTTTTTTTTTAATAACGTGTGCATCCTGTTATGGAAACCAACTGGTACTTCCACAGACATCTTTAGCAACAGCTGTGTTAAAGTTGTCCCCCTCCCCCATTTGCCAATAAAAGCTAATCAAACAGCGATGTTCAGATGATGTAGCCAGGGAAGGCATGATTAGAAACAGCTTGGAGTGCAAATTGAATTAGCCCTTTTGAGATGACTTTGGCATAAGAAATTAAATGTCATCTTCACCCATACAGCGAGAAATACAAAACATGTGAATGTGAAGAGCTTTTTTCTTTTCTTTTTCTTTTTTTATGCAGGCATACATCATCACGTCAAGGATGAGGACCAGCCGTGTGCAGCTCTTCAAGACACTCAGGGGTGACAGACAGAATCATGCTCCATAGTTAGCCTTACAGCTGCTTTTAAATGGTGCCACAGCCATTCCTGCCCCCTGCTGTGCTGCATTTCCACCAAAATTTGGTGTTGACAAAATCAGATTTTAGTACAGCCACTCCATCAAAACAACCCCTAACCTTTCACTTCACATACATACTAAAAATAATGTGATAATGCTTTAAGACCCTGATTGATTTCTGCATTGTCGCGGTAGAAATAAGACGCTAGCTCCTCTGTCACTGTTTACAGACGTCTAATCTGAAGCTGCTGGAGACCTTTCCTCCTCCACCGTCACAGTTTGTGCCGCTCCCCGGCGCTGGATACGAAACCCTTATGCAAGAGTCATCCGAGTTAATAATGTTGAGAGCAGATGAGTGGAAGCAGACTGTGTATCTCTGTTCTCCCTGGCTCCTGCAGCCATGCCGTTGGTAGAATTTGGCTGGAGCTCTCGGCGCAGGTTCCAAAAGTCGGTTTTGGTGTGAACGCAGAGGCTCGGGTCACAACAGAGCAGTCATGTAACAAAAAACTGTGGATAATGTTCTGATGCAAAGTACCGCAAGCACTTATTCAGGGAGGTTTGCTGGCTAAAACGGGATCCAAAATACAGCAGTCGAGAACTCCATCTGGTTATTGATTACATTATGACGATTAGTAGCGTCACTGTGTCTTTTTGCACCGTAACTGTGGTTTTTGCTTGGGTAGAATGTTATAATAGTGGCACTCAGAAAGTTACGTAACATTAGTCTGAACATGACAAAGCCGTAAGTAAAATATGTCTAAATAAATAGGCTGCAGGAACAAATCAAGAGTCTGGTGTGACCCACAATGAGAGTTATGATTATTACTCTCATCAGTCATAAGTGATTGCAAAGTTCAATTTTAAGCAGCGTTTAGAGTTTTGCTCATCCCTTTCTAATGTTTTGGACACTGTGCAACCAAAAACAGGAAGTCAAACTCTGTCACTTCCTGTTTTTATATAACAAGGCCTGTTCAGAGTTGGCGGGGGTTATTCTGCTGTAGATATAAGGCACATGCTGTACGGTGATGATAGATCTAAAAGTAGGTTATCCATCACCGACTGTCTTCAGTCCACAGGCTCCCGGCCAATACCACATCTATTATCAGGTTATGGGAATACAACAGGGAAAAGAGAGGTTTTTCTCAACAGAAAACTACATTAAAAACTTATGGATGAAAGTGAGAGTCTGGCAGACCTACTCATCTTCATACTGAGAGCACCAACAGTCAGGAATGTTTTCTTGCTAATGATAATTTATTATACATTTCATTACACTGACTTTGGAATCCTAATGACACTAACCAAACTTACTAAAACTTAGCAGATGAACAAGCCACATTTTAAAGTTTACATTCAGTCAACTCAAGTCCTAATAACAGTTTTAGACTCTAATTGGTCTCAATGCACTCCAACATTTTTTCCTCTGTAACATAAGGCAGAAGGAGAGAAAAAATACTGAAACTTGGCCAAAAGTGCTTTTTTTTTTCTTACTGTAAATTAAGAAGACTGTGGGTTTTAAAGCATAACCATTAGGATAGTTAACGTAGAACCACTTTAAAGGACAGCTGCAGGACTGACGTGAATAATACAGTTTAATTTGTCTAATCTTAGCAGGAACAGTGGGTGGCTGGGATGGGGGAGTTCACTGGTATACCCCGCTGGCACTTGAAGAGAGCTGCTTCCACCACAAAGTGGTGCAAATGGCCCAAATTATCATTTTGGCTATGTTGCCGTTGTGTTTTTTGCACTGTGGCCCTTTCATTTGTAGTTTGCCTGTTGTTAACATGTGTGCACAAAAGATGACCCCGGCGGGGCTACTGTGGAAAACATGGCAAAGTCTGGCATGTGGCACAAATATGATGGTTTCTTTCTCTCCTTTTTCTCTTTTCAGGGCCACCGTTAATTTGCCAGGCGCTATAAAATCCCTATAAATAAATAATTGAACTTTGTCATTTGGAAAGTATTTACAAGAGCAAGTTTCTGCAGCGGTGTGCACTTAGCCACAGTTTAATGGCGCGTGCACAGCCCTTTTTCTTTGTAATACATATTTAAAATGCCAGTAAAATCATCTCCTCTCTGAAGGCAGGTTTCAGAGTAGCCACCCACAAGACGGGCGCTGAAAAAAAAAACTGTAAAAAATGGCAAAATAATGCAGATATCAACAGTTTTGTGGGGTACTCATCTCATCATCATGTGGTCCGCACTGAGCTGTATTTCCTGTGTTTTATTTTCCTAACTGAATTCAGCAATGCGGCATTAGGCATCGTCCCAGTCTGGGAGTGGAAAACCTCTGAATTTTCTACTCTCTGCATTTTAATTGGAGAAAGTGCTATTTTCTCGTAAAGCGATGGAGCCAAGGCCCCTCGTATGTGATTCCCCTCTGCTCAGAGTTGGTTTGCACTGGAAGCAGAGATGCTTTTTTTATGCTTTGGGAGGTTAGATAGTCTCATAGTATTTATTGTTATAATCCCTGCACACACATTATAATTATGTGACAGAGCTAATACCTCGCGCTGTGAAATGTAAACTCATGTGACATCAAATAGATGGATACGATTTCAGACCGGCTTCTGGCTGTGAAGAAGAAGAAGTAGCGACATCTTTTATGCGTTAAATTATAAACACACGTCCTCCGCAGCCGAAGCAAAAACAAATCATGCTCATGGACACCCAGCATAGAGAACAGAAGGCACACACTGGGAGCAACTTGGTGCTCTCTGTGTGTGGGTGTGCGGGTGTGTGGGTGTGTGTGCATCCCACCTAAATTAAACCATGCGGTCACCAATAGTCCCTCACCGCTCTCCCACCCCCAACCTCAGTCTCCCGGTCCCTTCAGCTGAGGCCTCTCATTGACCTTCCAGGCGCTCATTGTCCCGAAGTGAGACTTGATTACTGGCCTAAGCCCTGTGAAGGCTCGCCTCAGTGGCCACAGCTGATCTTTTATACTAATTTCGGATTAATGTGGGGTCTGCAACACTGCGTAAACACAGCCACCGAGAAGGCCCCTGCCACACAGAGCTAAACATTAATCCTTCTTAATGCTGAGAGTCAACTTCCAGTCCTTATCAGAATTTGTCTTAATCTCTGCCTAGGCTGTACAAAACTCCACTGCTCAATAGTAAAATGTACACCACAAACAACAAATGAGAGAGTCAGATAGAGATACAAGAGAGAGAGAGAGGGGTGGGGGGACGATGACTAATGCACAATGAGGAAAGGAAGTCTGAATGTAGTTGTAGAGCTCCTAATGATGGTTGGAATGATCAGAAAAGCTGCATATTTTTACCTCTGCAAGCAGAAAGCTTTACTGTCTGAACATTCCAGGCTCTGCTCTTAGACAAGCATGTTTCCTGAAACTTTCCCCGTCTCCGACTGGTTGATGCTGGTTAAAATCCAGCGACGTGTGGGTTTTGGCCATGTGGGTCCTCCAGTCCCTGTCTGGTTTGCTTCCCCAGACTGGGTGCGCTTGCCTGTAATTTTCTCAATAAGAAATGTGCGATACATTATTTCAGCAACTATCTCGGCCCCTCGAATCCTTTGATTCGTGACGGGATGTTTTCGCATCATAACCGCTGTTATATTCTCAGAATATTCATGCAAATTACTTGAAATACTCGGGCACACTTTCCGTCTGCCGTGAAATAAACAGACTGGATACAAAGTTTCAGTCCTGATCGTTTTCATATGCCAGGCTCATGCGAAAAATCACAGAATGCGAGAAAGAATTTCTTTTATTATTGATTTCTAAGCCCTGAGCTACGTTGTCATGGACTGGTTTAAGAGACCAAATTAATCCCACATTTTACACTCAAAGGTTTGGTCATGCACACTGACATATTTCACGGTTGAGATACCACGTTGCATTTTCATTTGACTAGTTATTTTTTTTAAAAACCCAATAAGATAAATATTCCTACCTTAAATGAAAATCCTGTTTTATTTAGCAGTAAATCCCAGAATTATATATGAATATGCTAATTTTAAAATTAGTATCCTCTTGGAAATGAGCACCAACAGTATTTTCTAAACATAATGTCCAACAAACACTGCTGTTGTGACAAACTTTGCCTGTGTGTGTGTGTGTGTGTGTGAGGATCTTTACGTGTGTGTGTACGTCCATTAAGCGTTGAAATATAACAGCCATTTGGGAGAAACAGGCCACATACTTTAATTACAAAGTTTTAAAGCAAACGCCAAAGTGAAATAGAAGCTCTTACGTGCTCGCTGTCCACATGGACACACATCACGACCTGAACAAATCAGCTATTTAAACTGACTTTTCACTTTAACAGCCCGCAGCCGTGGTGAGTCGCTTTTTTCCTAATGCAACCTCTCAGCAGAAACAACACCGTCCATGCCGGCCTGAGGTCTTCTTACAATGCTTTTAATTGACGTCCCACCTCTGTGAAAATGGAATTTTATGCCTTCCTCCACGCAACGATTCATCAGTCGACCTTAAATTACGGTGCGGCAGGGAACACCGAGCCGCTTCCCGTCCAAACTGGGGTCAATAACTTCAGTCTACTTTGAGAAGGTTCTGCGCTGCCTCTAGCTGCTCAACATTATTCAATTTTTACTGAGGTTAGTGAGAGTCTTTTATGAGCTGTGAACTGACCACAAATGTACGGAGTCGTCCGTGCCAAAGTACATCCCTAACCCTTCTTCCCATCCTTTCTCAACTGCTCTCCTCGAGTCTATGGGAAAGGGCAAAAAAGATGGCAACAGCTTTAAAATGGAAAAATCCTTTAATGCAATCCCTACCTTATCTAAAACACCTACATATCTGTCTCCAGTCTGCGGCCTTTGAAAGGATATTTCAGGCCTGGGATCGAGGGGGGAAAATCTCCCTTCAGAGGCAGGGCTAGGGATGAGTTATAGGCTTCTAAGAGGCTGGAAATCTCTGGGGCCTGACCATGGCTTTAGCATACAGCTCCAACCATGGCCAGGGTCTAGAGAAGAAGCATCACCCCCCCAGCCCTTGTCAAAGAATGAAATATAGAGGCTGCATGAAATGATAGCGCCGATATTAAGAACTTTGAGTTTTGTTTTGGTTGTGTTTTCGGTTCACACATTTTTCGGTAAAGTGAGGCTGACGATCCGTCCGGCTAATTCTGCTGAGAGTTTAACAGGTTCTGTGATCTGCTCGTGCTTATCTGATACATGCTGAAAGCTGCTCATGCACAAGAGCATATTTCAAAATGTCTATTTTTCTAATCAAATTTATACTTGGAAAGTTACAGAAACAACTACGGCAAATGATCATGTGCCAGGTGATCCACCACATGGATCAGGGCGGAAAATCTCAAATGACAGCTTGAAAATGTACCTATGACAGCAGCGTTAACGCTCTGAGGAAAGACAAGCCGCCTCGCTCCGGGACTCCTCTATTAGCCCGTCTTCAACACGCCGCAGCGGCCAGAGCCTGTAGATTTTCCAGCAGAGGATAAAGTTCAAGGAGATAAAAGTCAGAGTCAGGGTGAGTCTTCATCAGCTCTGAGAGGGGCTCTCATCAAAGAGCTGAATCATTTGTTTTGAATTATTACGCTGTTATCAAAAGGGACTGCAGCGGCATGTTTGAGGAGGAATCCGATCTGTTTGTCCAAAAACACTGATAGGGATACTCCGGCCCAGAGGTATCATGGGAAAAGAGTGACGGCTGACAGGCAAAGGCAGCTGGGGATGGGTTTGATTGACAGCTATCAGCTATCTTTGGAATTGTGTTTACTTTTGTTTAGCAGCAGCGAGGGGCGAGCGCTGACTGTCTGGCACCTCGCTCTGTATGCAACATTTCTCGTAAATTCACCTCCTCAGCAACTCCCAGACAGGCCAGCGATGTTCAGGTTACGCTGTCAGCTCCTCAGTATTTATGACGAGCTCCACATATTCTTTGTTGTGAATGTGATTAAGTTTCACTAATGAAACGTGCGATAAGATCAGAAACAAACTGAGACCCTGGACAGATACCCTCAACAAACATTGCTTCTTTTCTAATCATTCGCCACATATTGGACTTATTTAGCCTCATACGGCAGAGGAAGATCGTACCCCTCGGGGTCATATGTTCATGCAAAGTTCACGTTAAGGTTACATTTTTCTGTTATCTCCTAAATCTTGTTTCAACTGATGAGACAGGTTAAGTCCAAGACAATAAAATGTTGCTTTTTAGCGAAAACTCTGCCAAAGATACCCTGTGATATAAGCTAAAAGCAATAAATTCAGAGCATCTGACCAAATATACGCAAACTGTTTGCATCTGTTGCTGCGATTCGGGCCCAAGAGAGTTGAACCCATGAAAAAAGCAGTGTGTTGTCTTTTGGAGGGCCCAAAAACAAACTGGATTTCAAAGTGTCTGCAACCAAGGAAATTTGAGGTCAGCCTTGAGGGGGCTGGAGGGTCGGCGGTGGGGGTGTGGGGGGTATTTGGGGGTGGCGGTGGGGGTGGGGGACTATCTAACTGCACTTTACTTGTGTGAATTAGCTGACTGAAGAGTGCACGTTCAATTACAGCTTTAATTAAGTTGTGTAACAACAGTGCTGGACTTCTAAACTGGACTGGCACCTTTATTTGAATATTTACCCGCTTTGCTTCACACTCGGATGCATTTGTACTCATACATCTCTGGGATGACTCAAAGCGACGCTACAGTGTGTCCTGCAAGGTTTGTTGAACATGAGGTGTCACTGGACCCTAACTAGCTGCAACCCCCACACTACTTTTGCCCCTAGCTGGCCGTTCTCACCTTCACGGTGCACTCTGAGCCAGATTTCCCACCACCAGCAGCCAAGTCGGAATGTTCACAGAGCCTGGATAACAGATCCTCGCAACAAACAAGAGTTCTCAACAAATTTACTTCCCCAAAAAAGGTGAGTCCACAGGGGCGATGTACATCGGATTTTGCTGGAATGGAAAACTTTCAAGAAACCAGACAGCCCAAGGTGTTTGAGATATTATTGTGCTTTAACTGATACAATAAAAGCTGGAGGAAGATGTCAACGTCCAGGGGTTTGTTCATTCATCCCTGTCTGCAGAGCTACAGTGATTGATTGAGTGTATAAAATACAGTGATGAAATATTTACAATGCAGGGAATTTCTTTTTCCCGGGAGGCGATTTTGTCTTCTGAAAAAGATTTCCCAGCCATAAAACCGTACAATCCTTTACATTTCAACATCATTAGCATGCATGTCCAGAATAATACAGCCACCATATCCAATAATGTCCATCTACTGATGTCTGAGCTAACAGGGATGCAACAGGTTCAACAATCAAACAAACCAACCTCATACTGTGCTGGACATTAAGATTTAGTATTTAAATATGAAAAAAATAAGAATTGACAGAACCTTAACAATGTAAGGCCTCTTCAAAGGCTGGAATAGCCGCATAAGGTAACTGTAGATTACAGTATTGGCAGTTTTTTGCATTATATTGACGCAAAGACTCATTTCACAACTTTCTTTTGACTGGAGGTCAGAGGTCAGAGGATTTTCACCTGAACCGACACTTGATGCTTTGGTTTTTTCCTTCACACAACCGTGAACAAAGATTCTGTCAGACATTCGGCCCGTCGACAAAACTTTCAAAGTGATGCATAAAAATTCAACAGGATGCAGGAAATTAAAGTTTGGATGCTCCAACATTCCTTGAGGGGGCCCCCTTGACGAGAAACAACACCTTCAGTATGTCCGGGTGACATGTGTTTTTGGAAAATCACCTTTGTGAAGTTTTTTAAAAAGAAACCCTTAAGTTGGAAACGTCAGGAGAGAAAGTAGGTGAATGAAGTTTCTGCTCCAACTTAGATGGAAAAGTGAAGCCAAACTACCTGGAATGTTTGCTCTTTTGCTTCCTAATTAAAGTTCCTCGTAAAGTTCATGAGTGAAACTTGTGCATTAGGATTCTGTGTTTCCTGCAACGCTGCTGTCTCATGCTGATTTGATATTTCACATTGACATTTAACAATAATCAGTGATTCTCTGCAGAGACGAGCTGTCAACAGCAGCGAACCTCCTCGTCTGCCGGAGGCGACGTGGGTCCCGTAATGAATTGCGGAGGTTTGCTTCTGAACAGCCCCCCCACCCATCCCCACCCCTCAGTTATTGATACAGCAGGTTGAGAAGATAGCTCTATTTTCTGCATAGGTGAATGATGAGCGCAGCGGCGTTTACACACTGTATTTTCCAGTGTTTGCCCTGAGGAAAGGAGCCTTGGTGGAATTTGTATTGACTCTACAAATGTTTAATGAGCAAGCAACAACAGCAGCTGGTTGCACGGCGCTCATTAAAACGACGACGCAAGGCGCGCATGTGTTCATGCACGGCAGTGACCCGGCGTGTGTGGTGAACACAGGCCATTTGGTTTTGACTGTTTTGTGAGGACTTCTTTGGCATTTTCTTCAGAGCTAAAAGCTATTTTCTAGCTTAGCAATAAAGACACATTTGATTCAAAATAAAACAAAATCTTGTCACAGATGCAAATCATAAATTACAAACATTCTAGATGCCAACTTTCCTTAATATGTTTTCCAAATCCCTTATATTGTGCAGAATAAAATTACAGTAATAAAGTTATGAGAAACACACTTTTAGGTAAATAAAAATTGGCTGCCTCTACTAATGATTATTTATTTAAACCTATTAGGTCACACATTTACATATCTCACTTCTTTACTTGTAATGTTCTGACAATGTCACTGTGTGTAATCTTTTCTTCAAAATTATCCTCTCATATAAACCTGAAATCATCTGAAAACATCAACACAAAAAACCCTTAAATCGTGTTCTTCAAATCTATATGGCCTGGAAGCCACATCGTTGCCCCCTGAGGAGTAAAAGTACAGGAAGACACCAGGCGTTGTGTGGATCTTTAGGAGCGTGTGGACAGTCACAGTCCACAAAGCTAACCCTGTCATGTGGCAGCAGATTTGCAAGAGAGATAAACTGAGATCCTGCAGCGGATCAGGCCCAGCCTCTATCTCTAACAGAGGATTTAGCCGGCAGAGACTAAAGGAGCTGCAGCAGAATTACTGCGTACGGAGACTGAATGAGTCGTCGCATTTACCCTGCGAGCTGGTTGCTTTCGTGCCTGGATATCGTGTAGCAGGGTAATACTGCGATTTTCATCCTGTGTTACAGGTTAACGTGAGGTGCCCTTCGGAGTTCTGGGCTTATTAATCATGGCTAGATTTAATACACTTAATATCCCCAAATCAAAGCATGACTGACGTGCTGCACATAAATAGTTGTCGCAATATACATTTTAGTGGGCTTATTTCATAATTAATTGCATTCCATCGTATATTTTACATTTAAATTTTACGAATGTTAAAAGTGACAAAACACTTTTTACTTTTATTTTGTGTTCCCAAGACGAAGCAGCTAAACACGCTTCAGAATTAGCTCACACCATGGATCATACCTGACCTTTTTCAAAGAAAGCTCTAATACATTTGGCATTCTTCAGTCTCCTCCTATTCAGGGTCTCTCTTTTAGCAGCTCCTTCTGTATTACATGCATGCTAACTTTTATACGGGGCAGGATTTTACAAGAGTCCTAAATTTACTTTTAAGGGTAATTCTAGTCCTTTAGTGACCTTTTGTACCCTGCTCTTCTGACAGATTCAGTTGTGGTTTAAACATTTGCACACAATGTACATTATTATTATTATTATTATTATTATTATTATTATTATTAGTAGTAGTAGTAGTAGTAGTAGTAGTAGTAGTAATGATAATAATATTAATGTTGTTGTGGAGATATTTTGATGGAGTCAAGCTTTATATGATATAATATATGATTTCCTAAGAAATCATATTGCTTTTGTTTAATAATTTGTATCCGGGGAAAAGAATGAGCTATACTGCCAAAGATTCTGGCTTGGTCGTGGTTTTCAGACAGTTAACGGTCTTGACTTCTTGGGAGCCTGACAGTGTGTGATGGGGTGTGAGGAAAGTGTGTTTTAACCTGCCAATAAAATCTGGTGTCTGGTAGGAAAATAAAGAAGCAGCTGGTGACACTGGAGCCATTAGACGGGGCCAGGATCCAGAGGATGTGGCCAACGTGGCACGGATGAGATTACAGTCTCTGCTATCATAAAGGAGCAGGATCACTGGATCTGGGGCACTTTGGAAGCCAGATTTTTCTCACAATCATAATCCAAGCAATTTTTAATAAACCACAAATCAATAATTGATTAGATGAAGCCATATTTTCAGCTATCAGAAAGAGGAACCTACAGTGACGCTGACATTTTCTTTTTTATTTATAGACACAACGCTGTTAAAAGTTTGTCAGTTAAGAATTAAGTTCTACTGTAGGTGCTAATGAAAACATTAGCATTTAAGTCATTTAACACTCAACATCACAACATCAATAAAGCAGATACAACGAAAAATAACAACCATAAATCTACAATTTTGCTAATAATAAATTACATGTAATATATAAAAAACATATTTTATGCTGTGTACATATTAAAAATACATTTGTTATAATTAGAATAATGCAACTATGCAATTGGCTTTGGGGAGAATCAGTTTAAAATAATATTTAATGGTTAAAAGAAAAAAATGTATATCTACTGTAGCATATGTTCAAATGAACATACTCATTGCAGGTCAGAGATACGGTGCAAACTGTTAGACCACCCGCCTAAACCTTGTAGCACAGCGCTGCTTTTTTATTACTACAATAGTGGTTTCACCTTTTCAGTTTAATCATTCCAGGAGATATTAAACTCTCCCGGCAGGCTGGGGGTGGGGGGCTGCTATATAGTGTAGGGATTTACTGAGGGATTTACATCCTCCTTTCTGCTAGTTCAAATCTCTGTGTCTTCTCAGATCAAATTATCATAACCATCATCGGGTGCAACTCCACCATGAAAACATAGGAAAAATAAAACACTGTCAGCAACTGCACGGAGTTCTGAGGTGGCGTAAATGTGCAGGAGAAGTTCTTCACGTGGAAACATCCAAAAGTTGCGTGATGGACACAGCAAGCGCGTTTGTACAGAGAGTTTCTTATCTTCCTGTGGCATTTCAAATCACATACGACCTCGTTAGCATTAGCGCTGCATTCCGAATGGTTGATAAAGTTCAATGCTTTAAAAAAAAAACCATCAGGGGTCGTCTCAATCAAAGCGTCTGAAGGTCACGTTTTTGTGATTGTTTTCATGAGTGAAAAATGAGATTCTATTTTTCCATGCCTTAGTCTTCATTGAATGGTGCTGGTGGGACCAAACACACAGGCCGAGAGAAAGTTTTCATATGGGCGGACTTTCATCTACTGTGGCGTATAATATATCCAGTTTAATACATCATCAAGGGGGTTAACGCACCATCGCGTGACTAGCTGTGATGCCATAAGACTGAAAGTAAATTAATGTGAAGCTGCAGACCCCGTGACCCTTGATAAACATGGAAACCTTTATTATTATTTATCTTATTTTGGGTGTGTAAGCTGAGAGCAGACGGGGTGGGTTGACACAATGTCCGGATTGTTCCACTCTGCACGCACCTTTCTGCTGAAAGAGGGAGATGAAGGCTTTCACCTACAGGGGCACCGCTTTCCTCCTTCCATCTCTGAGCCTGAATATGGCTAGTGTGGGAAAAGGAGGGTTCTCTGCTTTTCTGCCTCTAACTGCAAGGGAACAGGTCAAATCCTCTGCCAGGTGCCCCGGGCTATTTTCCCTTCCCTCTTTTTTTTGAACACCTCCACGCCGAGACGCCGAGATCTCAGCTAGAAGATGGAGGAAGGGCGAGAAGCACTCTCCTGTTTTCACTTTTCGTGTGTGCGTGTGTGTGTGTGTTGAACCCTCTGGGGCTAAAATAATTAAGATCAATATATATGAAAGTTCAAGATACTTTTTTTTTTCTCAAAGTTGGTTCATTGCAAGGTAATTAAACCATGATCTAGATCTCGTGTGAGTCAGAGAAGCTTTATTGACATATGGTATCACAGGCAATGGGCAGATTTATGCACTGTATTGCCTCAGAGTCTGCTAATTATCCTTTGGCAGTAATTGTTTTACTTTATGTTTGAGCCAATTATTGCAGTGGATATAGTAAAGTTTATACCAATGACGGCACTAATTCACTCAGTTTATCCTTCACACACTCATAGAATTAGCCGTCTCCACTGCACGGCTTTAGTTTTTCAGTAATTGCTCAGGGCAGAATAGAGAGCTACATTGGTGAGTTTTAGATGTGCTTTGGCACAAGCATTGAGAACCATCAAACCCAGGATTGGATTATTGATTAAAGATAACAAACAAACTGCATTGTGCACGTGTGTCGATGAGGAATCATCCATCCAACTGTGTTGTGAGTGTTCTTCATCAATTTGAGAACAAAGAAATGCATGATTATCATGAATTCAGCTGACATATAAGGTGACCAAAGGTCGCGGTTGCTGTTAGCAGAACAACAAAACGCCTGTGTCAACTTTCAATTCCAGAAGAAGAAGAAGAAGAACCCCCTCCCCCCCAACGCCAAAAAAAAAATAAATTGGAATTGTGGCGTTTTCACCATCGAGAAGATATCATTACCTCTGCTGAGCATGTCTGGCCAGAGTGACACCAGTCCATTACACCGTCAAAGCCCCTCGACACCCCCCCCCACCGCCACCACCAGCACTTAGAGGTCACCTTGGAGAGGATTCCACTCTCCACCGAGCCCACCAAACAACAGCCTTCACATCATGCCATTGTTCAGCCCAATTCCACATGAGATAGATACAAGAGGATTGGAGGGAGGCTGAGCAGAGCAGGACGTGTGTGTGATAACACCAAACAGCGTGTGTGGAAGAGCAGCTGTCCCGCACTGCTTGCTGGGACGGCTGCAGCTGTTTAGGAAGCTTCATGATGATAAAGGCCGAAAGACTGTGGGGAAAAATTAGACAGCTGGGAGAATACACACAGACACAGAGCAGAGATATTAAGAGGCATAAACACGCATATAAACACCAGAGCCCACATATGAAGATGGATGACACTGGGGACTCCAGAGTGTCTCCAGCTGGGGCGTCCCAACCGCCCCCTGGGGGTCGGCTGCAGTAAAGGAATAAAGTCTCCTCCCACACTGAGGCAGAACTATTTCTGTTGTTTCAAATTCAAGGCGGATTTGTATTATTTTTGACTGCAGGGAGTTCTTCTCCATCTCATCAGTTCCTCCAATTCAGCTTCTTCTCTCCATTGGAAATTATAATACGTGTGAAAAATAAACCTTCGGGTGTAAAAGTAAATAACTGATGCTTGAACTGGTCTGAAACCTTTTTAATTTCAATGCACTCAGCATCATTTCTGACTTTTGATAACACTTTATACACTTAGATCCCAGTTCTTTGCCCTCACTTCATCTTTTTGTTTTGCTTTGTAGCACCTGAAGCAGATTATCAGCCCTACTACACGTGGCGGTTAAAGGCTATTTAGCGTAAATTACACCAAAGTATCATGACAGGAGGGGAGGCAGATGGTGAAATGTTATTTATGCAACTCTTTTAATGTCTTTTATACACCAGCGCCCTTCTACAAGTACAAATCCCCCCAAAAGTACAACCCCATCGCCCATAAAACCACCACCACGCGCAGGAGTTTGATGTTCCTAGCCAGGCTGTAATATATCCAGTATTTCGGAACTGATTTGCTGCAGTCAGCCACCCAAAAGTGCATAAATAGTGTTGAAGCACCTAAGTCACAGGGATCAGCGTGTCCTGCTGTGTCCTCGGCTTGGATTAACCAAAGCTGGAACAGCGTGGGGTCACCGTGTGCCACCTAATTTACAGCTGACATTGCATGTCTCCCAATGCAGGGTGGCATGATGTTAGACAGGGATGCCTGGGACTGGGATAAATTTGGAAACAATACGCACATACAGGATAATTGATTGCCAGAGTTCCGAACCTTTTAGGGGGAAGCTACAGCTGCTCTGTCAAAAAGGGGACTTCTGTGTTGTGCACATTGAGTCCTCGTCATGCTCATTCCCTTTCCATAAAATGCTGATGTACAGAATTTCATGACACTTGATATCATCATCTGGCCAATGGATGAATGAAGTAAAGTTCACCAAGCAATCTGGCAAAAAGTGTGCTGAAGTCTCTATGGGGCGTTAAGAGACATGGTGTTGTCTTAATGTGATGTGACTAGTCTTAAAGATCAAATTCTTAAAAGTCTCTGTGATAAATCTCAGTTTAATACCAAACTTTATCAACTGTTGTCTGCACACAAGGAGAAATCAAAGTCCCTGCCGACATAACAGAAGGAGAAAAACACAAAGAAAACAAATACCAACAGCAGGTATAGATTCTACAACCCCCAAACAGAAATATTATTCAAATGGCATATAAGCAATAAGAAATGTCTGCTAAGCTAAAACTGTTATGTTGCACAGGTGCCCATTAATAATAATAATAATGAGAATATGACAAATCTAAAAACGACAATTTTATTCCATGAGAATGAAGGGTTTCGTGCGGCTGCTTCACCCAGGAGAGCTGGCTGCACTGACTCCAGGAGGATTTGTGAACTGGCTTTGAGGCAAATTTGGCACAACACATTTTATTAAACTTCCTGTTTTCACCAAGGGAGCGCACACACGTGCACGCGCTCTCTCAGGCTGACACAAACACCCCTGAATGGTGCGTCTGAGTGAACCCTCTCACCGCCTTAGTTAGAATCTATCGTAGAAACTGAAAGGAAGTCATTTTTACATTAGTTTTCTCAACAGTTCAGCCCAGTTTATCTGATAACTTTATTTAATCCTTGCTGACTGTAACACCAAAGCCTCTGCTCTTCATCACTGTCCATCCCTCAAGGTCAAAGAAGTAAAGCAAAAAATACCTGACACACAAAGGAGCAGATGATGGCTAAAGTCAGCCAAAAGTTCACCACCTCGGCTTTTCATTGTCATGGGTGCCGCAACAAATTAAAAGAATAAAAACCAATACAGTAAAATAACGATCTATAACCACGACTGGCCATGCAGCCAAATCCCATCTTCATCAAAACTGGCTGCCCTTATGGTAAAACAAAATAAAGCAAAGGTAAGTACAAATAAATGGGTTTTCCTATTGAATGTTATTGCTTCAGGAATGGGTCTAGATGGCTATTGATCTGCCTCATCCTCGGCCATTACCGCTGGGATGGCAATCAGGGAGGCCTGTTGGATTCTGGGTAAACAAGCATTTTCTCCTCTCCTCTGTGTGGACGGAGCGGCGATAGGCTTGATAAAAACATTTCTGTCAGTCCTGTGCCGCGGACAGGACAATTGAAACGTGTCTGTCATTCACAGACGGCGCAAACACGATTGTTTCTCCGCCGGTTGTGACAGTAGATTTATTCCCTGGAGCATTTAGACATTTAGGACACACTTACGGGAACAAATGGTGGCCTGGATCATATGAAAAGGGCGGAAAAGGTTGTTTTTGTGCAGCCCCAGAATAAATCTATTTATCTTTCCTGCTTGTTAATCAGCTATTCAAACAATATTGGACCCTCAAAAAAAAAGCAAAGTTAAGCTCCTGAGCTAATAAATTTCAAAGATGCAGCTTCAACAGTCCTCCACCTCTCTTTCTCTGCTCTGTCAGACTGAACTGGGGGATCAAACCGCACGTTTTCATTAACACTATCAATTCTTTCTGAAACCACAGAGTGAGTCAGGTGTGAGTGCCGATCCGCCTACTACTCTAAATGCCATTCCAAACTCATTACCTCTGTCTCGTGTCTGGCCGTACGCCCATCATGTTGTGACCTTGAGAAAATGGATGGAAAGGTGGCGATTAAGCACAGAGTTCCATGAAGGAGAAAAAGAAGCAATGCGGTCACGTGTGGCTGTACTCACAGTAACTGACGGTATATTCAAATCAGTTTTATACTGTTTAAATCTACAAAATGAAACAGAAGGTGTATAAAAATGCATCAACTATGCAGATAGTCATTACAGTCTTGTTGGAAATGTCATCAAAAAGGAACCAGGGCATCCTTAGTCGGTGAGATTAAATTGAATTATATCTCCAACAATAACTTTACAATATACAGCTTTTATTATTCAAATCTCACTGCCTTTTAAACCCTCCTCCCTCCTTTTGATGTTCTGTTGCACAGAGGTTCATTTATTAAATAAGGCGTGGTACGAGCGGACATGTTCCAACCTTACCATGTCTGAGGCAGTTTTTCTTGTCCTCTAAGAGACTGACAGGAATTCCACACATCTTGATTAAGCCTAGTTTTTGAGCTTCATCTTTTGAACTGAGGAAATCAGAACCTGCTGTTGGAATCCTTAATACGGAGGTGTCATTTAGAGTCAAATAGAATGCAAATTACTCGTACAATTGAAATGTCAACTTAAACATGCTGCACGCCTGGCCTGTGGCTACCCGGAGAAGTCATTTAAAGTCATTTCGTTGATTCAGAGTCCCGCTAATCCTTTTTCATTTCCTTATAGTCTCGGAGGTTACACGAATAACTGGGGGCGGGAGTGGGATCGGGCGGGGAGCGGGTGACACATCTGGGAATCAGGTTGATTTCCGCCTTTGTCTGGCTGGAGAAGGATGGTTTGTAGTGATTCATATTCCAGTGTTTTCCTTCAAAATATGTGCACCCCAATTACAGCGGGGATTTGCTTATTTAAGTAGCAAACTGCCGAAACGACCAGTTTTGTCGAGCAACTCACCAGATGTAATGAAAAAAGAACAAGGTATATCCATGTTAATGCTAGTCCTGAGTTGTGGTATTAAGATATCGAGCATATTAGATTGACTATCTCTGACAGAATTAAAAAGAAGAGGGATATTCTAAAAGTTGCCATGAATATTGACTGATTAAAGGTCAAAACAAACAAACGCTGGCTAAAATATGAAAGCAAGAAAACGATGGAATCGCTTCCCCCGAGTAAGTTTAGGTATAGTGATTTTACTCTCAAACAACTGTAGGAGCTCCTTGGCTAACATCAGCACAGTTTTATTGTTTTATAATACAGTTGTCATTTTGTTACATACCATAAACATACACAGCTTGATCAAATTCCCAGGTGGCTAACCCAATGAATTTGATTAGTAATGCCCCATCCATCATGTGATCTGTCCTTCTATGATAGCATCCATCTCAACTGCGTGCTATATATCCAATTTTACTGAAATGTATGAATTGTAACTGCTTAATAAAATAGGTAAAATTGCTCCAAAGGGGCCAAGAGGATATCCTTGATTTATGCACTCCCTCCCAGTGCAAACTTCAGCCATGCACATGCACAAACATCCTCCACGGACATTTACCTTTCACCCTCATTGTCTTTGTCTCGTTGACACATGGCCATCAATTTCTGCTGTGTTGCCCACTGGATTGTCTTTAAGGTCAATTTGATCCATCCAAGCGGTGGCCTGATGCACTGTCCCCTCCCGTCTCCCTTTAAATTGTCCTTCCCAGGGGAGTGCTTGTGTTTGCTCCTGGAGAGAGGGACTATAGCTATGATGTTAATTTATTAGCCAGATAAAATGCTTTCGTGAGTTGAATCGGGCTGCACGACGCTGTATTCTCTTTGGCACTCAGCAGCCTGGCAGCTAGTGAAATTCAAAAGAGCCAGTAATATGCTGAAACTTGATCATTCTTCTAATTATCAATTATAAACATCAATGCAAAATGAATCTAGATATAACAAAATAATGAAATATCTCTCTCAGAAAAAAACTGATGCAGGTATGTTAAAGCCGCATGTCACCAGGTTTAAGAAAGTAAATAACAGCAAAAAAGGACATTTTTGCTGCACGCAATACAAATGAATACATTCACCTACTTTATTGGCCTTCATAGGCAGCCAGTGGCTGAACCCAGATCAGTTCAATGTTTTACTAAAAAGTGGTCTTTCTAAGAAAAAATTACAAATTCTACGTTAATATCTACACTGTACAAAAAGTCATAAAAGTACCACAGTTGTGCTTTGATGAGATGAACAAGTTACGTGTCTACAGCATTTGTCGCCCATCTTCAGCCAATCAGATATTGGCGCTTTGGCCGGTTATACCTCATGATGCAGGTGGTATTCTTTCATGTCAAAGTCCGTCAGGCTTCATTTCCCTCCAGTGTTGTCAAGTTTTCCATGTCAGTGCCAGCTGACTGGGACAAATACGCTTCCGGCGTCAACAAGTGCCAGGACGGCTTGGAAACGGAGGCTGAGAGAAGGTCAGGAGGTCATGTTCAGCTTCAATCCGAGCTCAACCAGGAATTTTCTCCACTTAACAAGAGATTTTCTTTCATTAATTACACAAACAACGGCAGAATTTTCTTAACCCAAAACTATACCAGGCAGAGAACGAGCTGGTGTTTTGTCCTCAGGTATTGTTTTGTAAATGCTGAAACAACATAAAATCATCATTATGCGATATGCCAGCTTCTTTCTGAGGGGGATCTTAAACAGCAATATATGTAGATTATATATATATATGTACATTAGACACACAGAGGCTGGACCAGGTCTGCTGAAAACCTTAAGATATACATACACCAGGTATCCATTACAAACCTGCGGCATGTGAGAACCTGCTGAAACAGCATGCACGTTATATCCACTGTCCTTCAAAGCAGGTTTTCAGAGGGCAGATCAACTGTGGGCTCCATAAATCTAAAAAAGAGAGCAATGTTTCATGCAACAAAGGTGTGTATTTTTTTTTATTTCACACTCTCTGCCCCTTTTAATGGGATCTCTGAGCTGACATGGACTTCAAGTTGATTCTGACCTTATGGCAGAAATGAGTTATGCTGATGGATGCCATCATTTTTCTCCAAATCCAGGTGAGTATTCATCTTCTTCAGATGTTCTTTAAAGACAAAACAGTCAAAAAGAAAAGAAAAAAATCAAATCAAAAACATGCTGAAGCTTCTGACCCAGAATATTTTAGGAAATGTCTGTGGTAAAGACACCATCGCTGACTAATCTGTATTTATATAATAAATTAAAATCCATTATCCAAAACAAACCGGGACCTGTCAAACCCATCTGCCATCCTGGACCCCATTCCTCAATATGACCTTTTCATTTTCCCGCTGAACTATCAGAAGTAATAAAAGCTCGGAAGTCAGATGCTAAATGTGTTTAGTTTTTAATTATCACGCTGATCCTCATGGCAAATAACAGTACCGATCAATAGAGGCTACTGGGAAATATTCCATCCTGAATGCATAGTGGGGATTAGCGCCATCTCCATCATTGTCATCTTCAACGACAAAATCAAATTACTGCTGATGATGAGTGGACTGGCCTGTGGGCGATGTGACACGCGGATATGAGGGAATGCAGGAGACGACAGAGCGAGGGCTTTGCCTCATGATGTGCTGTTTGCTCTTTCGTTCTACATCTGCTAAAGATTTATCAGTGTTTTCCAATTACCTCCTTCATTTCATCTACAGAACATTGACAGGATTGAGACAGCACTGATCTAAGAAAATAAATAAAGAAATAAAGAGAATTTTTGATTCATCTTGTCAATGAATGCGAGCATAGCGGGGACCTGTTGTGCCATAGGACAGCATATCATCATATATGAAGCATACGTGTTCTCCCTCTGTCTGTGGAGGTTATTCCGGGTCCTCCACTTCCCTCCCACAGTCCAGCTCTGCCATTTTTTGGCAGCCATCCTGCAGTGAGTTATTGTGACTGCATTGAGGTAGATAAATGCAAATGTGCTGGTCTGGCAGTCTTTCTGAAATGATATTAATCCATATTTATTAACCCCTGAGGTACCGCATAGCTAAACCATAAGCTAGGACTTGTTATTAACTTTTAGGGTGAAACAGTACTTCACACCAATGTCTTCCTCTCAGTGTGCAGGCCTACATGATTGTGCTATTGTGATGGTTTGCCCTTGTTTAATCTCCCTGTATTATATAGCGTTAGTCATACAGAAGCCAGCTGTGGTCAATAAGTCTTAAAAATAACTCAGAGGGGTAAACCAACATTTAATGTGCTTCTTCAAACATCAGCCTCTCGCTGACCTTTTGCCTCTGTGACAAGAGACTAAGTAAACTGCACTTATGCTCTTAAGAAAGTTTATAAATGTTGCATGTGCGCTGAATGTTTCCTTTGCTAATCAAGCCCAGCCAGAGAAAACAAGCTGCCTTTAATTTCAGCTTATGACTTGTGACTTGTGACTCGTGAGAGGTTACCATTGTAGTTCACCAGAGAGGACACATTCCAGCAAACATACCAGCAGCTAAATGAGACAGTCTGTTAGTAATTTGTCCTTTCAGAGATCCTCCTTTAAAATTGGTCTTGGAATCTCAAGAAGACTGTGTGATATTGCAATCCAAGCAACCTTTGTTCTTGATTAATGATATATATATTTAAAAAACATGAAATCAGTGTTAATTTGGAGTATTGGCCATGTTGTTGACTCATAAAAGGTTATTTCTTGTGGATACAAGACTAGAAATTGCTGAAATGATGAAATAATGTCATGGTTTTAATCATTATTCAAACACGAGGTGGGCAAAATGTATATATAATTTACATTTCCCTTAGCCATTTTTCTTCATGACTGTGAGTAGATTCTACCAATTATGGCTAAATGTACCATTCATTAAAGTTCTAGTGGGAATTTATTTAAAGAATCCAGCTGAGATGCTACTTTCAGCAACACCCCCCCAAACTCTTGCTTAAGGGGCTAATATCATTCCACCTCCATTGTGACGGGGCTTAAACGTCTCATCTGGAACCTCTGGGATCCCTCTGGCCCTCCTGTTTGTGCAGGAAGTCTGAACCACACCAAACGTACCCATCCCTCTACACAAACAACATGTAATTATGGGACAGTGGAACCTGAACTAAATCCCTGAAGATACACTTAGTTTTGAAGCAGTTATTTCAGGCTCTGTATCCACAGACAAACTGACTAAGCCGAACAACGTTTCAAAGAGATTCCTCTTTCCTGACTCAGTAATCCATTAATTTTCTCATCCTCTGTTTTTTTGGGTTTTTTTTGCATTACCCAATGGCATGTCTGGTCACAGCAATCTCTTTTACCTCCAACAGAGCTTTGGGAAAAGACAAAACGCACCTTCTCATGCTGCCTTTGCCTTCAGCTACAACTGCATGTTGTTGTCATTCAGGTTGATTTTATTGCTGCTGAGTTATTTCATTCTTTTACACCTGCACATAGTAGAAGATGAAGACAAAAGTCAAACAATGTAGGATAAACGAGGAGCAACAGCAGCATCGAGGCTGTTACCAGATTTTTATTGTCACATAAAAAAAAACATTGGTAAATCCTTCCATTCTAATTTTAGGAGGGAAGGAAGGAGGATAATGTATTTATTTAATAAATAATATAATAAATGTCCTTGTATTGGGCTACCACTAGCTTAGCCAGCCAGTGGCTGTGTACACTATAGAGGAGAGCCAGTACTTACTTTAATTATAAGATTCTTCAAAGATTTTCACCTTTGACCTGGGAGGCCTCAGCATGGAGCACAAGCTTCATGTCGCTATATGGCTACTGGCTCATAATATAACTCTGGCTTGCCTGTATGGTACGATTAAAAGAAAAATGAGAATATTTAAGGAAACGAATATGTACCATAGTTCTAACCAGCTTTTTTTTTATAACACACATGTTTTTCATATGTTTGTTCTATTTTATTTATTATATTTCTGGCTACATGTTCAATATAGATAATATGCAATCCAATACAAATATGACAGTTACATTAAGTGAAGAAATACTGTACACAATAGCCCATGTTGGGGTTATATATTGTTGCTGTCAGCCTCTAAGAGTCTTACTGCTCAAACTAAACACTAGCAGAGGTGAACAGTCCCCCCATATACATGACTAATCACAGCGTGGCTAAGAAGTTAAAAGATTCCCATTTTTCATGATATTACATGATACTGGTGCTGAAAGCCTGAAGTGAGGCATGCGTTATGGCTTCGCGGGAGCCACTTTGGGGTTTTCTTGTCCTTCTTTGACCCAAAGAAGTTTTGTCCACATCAAAGTGGCAACACATCTGGTTCTGAGTACAGACAGAGGGCAGGTGGACACGAGAGGTCTTCATTTCAGCGATGGGGGGAATATCAAGGGGTTACTGGCAACACAGAGACGCTCGACACACTTTAGGGAGATTAATCAGAGTTTAGATGAACAGGATTGTCATTTCCTGTATGAGTGTTAAAAAATTAGCATGCCGTTAATCTTAGTTTGTTGTGTCTTTGGCTTCTATCAGCTTTGTATAAATAGAGGAAAGTGTAGCCGTGGAATTTTTGAGCACTATGAATCACTATGAAGCTTCTAGAGTTCAACTGGACACGTTAATTTTAATAGGAAGACTATTGAATTCTAAGGTAAGATGTGTCTCGGCCCTTGTTCATGCTGGCTGCTTCCCTCAGTGACTTATCGCCTAGGAGACCCAAACCTCATGCATCTTGTAGCCAATTACAGAGTGGGAAAATTGGGACAACTACCCGAATTCTGGGCCAAAAATCCGGATTGGGTTTGGAGATGAAAATCCAGGGTGAAAAGTGATCCGACCAGCTCCAATAAAGGGACATTTATAATGCGTTGCACTAGAATTTGTGTGAAATACTATAGGTTGAACATTCAGAGTCTTGGACAACACCTTCCAAAATATGTTTTATATAAAGCAATGTGGTCAGGTTTGAATAATGACTGAGGAGCCGTCCTGGGGCTGATCCAGCCTCCCGCCCTTAGAGAGAGTCACCCTGTCAGCCTAGTTAAGAAAACACAGCTGGATGGATGGATGGATGGATGGATGGATGGATGGATGGATGGATGGATGGATGGATGGATGGATGGATGGATGGATGGATGGATGGATGGATCCCAGATTCATCAGGTTGTCTGGTCAAATGGGCCATGTAATATATATCTATTCAAACATGTAATTCTAATATGAATATTGCAGCTGAGAGATTTGTGCAATGTGACTTTATGAAAATCATTTTTTCACCAAAACCAAAACAAAACACTTTACATTTATTCATCAAAAAGTAGTAAATTTGTGAGGTTACAGCAAAAGCAGAGAAAGCTTGGTGAGAGACATGGGGAAAGCACCGACACGTGCGTGTGTGTATGTGTGTGTGCACATAACCTCTGCAACCACAGGCCAAGTCATCCTGTGGAAGATTGGTGGCAGGCCTGGGGGTCAGGGGTCACGCCACCAAGGGAATTGTCCTTTTAGAAAGGTTATCTGGGCCTCAGTGTGCTGCTATGATGTGATTTCAGTTTGTAATTGTGTATGATTGAAATAATGTATAATATCAAACAAGCTCTGAAGGTCACCTTTTTCCCATGGTTCCACGTTTTCCCTGCTCGGAGAAGGCATCGCCAAAATGTGCGATTTGTCTGGCAATTCCATTAGCAAGTGGCGCTAAAACGCACTGAAAATAGAGCTCCAGTAATTCAAGACATGCACAGTCGTGTGAAAAAGACACAATTTAGCACCTCTCTTATCTGAAATGTAAATATGCTTATGACGGGGCATTATGTGCGCCGTTTGGTCGTCAGCTGTGAAAATCCCCAGTCGTTTCAATGAAAAAGGGACATCTATTTCTTTGTTCTTCTCCTTCCTGTCACTGCCTGTTTGTTGGTTATTCCTGATTAGAAAGGATCTCCATCTGCCTGTCTGGAGCTCGTAAGCCTGCTCAGATCTCCGCTTCTTGTTGGGTGAAAGCTCAGCTAAATCCGTGCAAGCCTAATGTTTATCCGATGTGAAAATAATTACTCAAAAGTGTTTTTCTTAATCCTGATAATTAGAGCGTGAAAAGGAAGATCAGTGTCACTGTATATCGCGGGGGCTCGGCGATTGACTTCCTGGTGGCTGTAAGTTTCAGGTGAAGATGGGAGCGGATAAAGGTTAGATTAGGCCTAATCCAGAGCAGCAGCCCTTAATCTGTTATGATACAAGGATGATCACTTAAAAAGGTCTGGATCCAGGGCTCTGCTTCCTGGTTGGGCGAGAGAAGGCTCGTATGGGACCGGTTTTAAAACCTGCTTAGTGGTGCAGTGGCGCGGGCAGCTGTGAGCACTTGTGGACGACCGTGGTTGGGGAAGGATAGAAAGGGGGAGACGGGAACAGGGAAGGACATCTCAATATCAGCCAATGGGTTTCCTCACTGAGGAGTGCGGAAAGTGGGGACCTGTTGTCGATCCAGTAATCTTCAGATCAACAAGCTGGTCTGTGTCCCGACCGTGCTGTCACTGCGGCACATCGGGGATCTGCGGAGTGAAGCTCGGAGCGGCATTAAGGGCCCAAATGGAAAATAGCTCATTTTATTAGAGCCCAGGACGCAGGAGTCGACAGCGGCCCTGTGATATTGGGCAGAATGGGAATTTACTCATTGCCTCAGATCAAATTACCAAACTACAGTGGGATGGAAGTGTGAGCAAAGGGAGGGATTAGGAGAGACAATCTGCACGAGGGTTGGAAAAGATGGCTGGATGACGCGTTGTACAGTTGGTATCTGAACTAGATGACACACGTGCCTGTAGATGCACACACAGAGGAGGCGAGTGATGGAGGATAGGACCTCATATCTTGCGCATGGATGGAACATGCAATAACCAGAGGGATGTGAGCGAAGAGGTGCTTGGATTTAAACTATTACTTAGTTTTTTGCTGTACATGAGATTCTACATTTGCTAATTGTAACTATCTATCGATAGAATTTTTAATCTAAGAAATTAAAGGTTGTTTTAAACCACCATGGGAAACAATTCTACAACTAATTTGTCATTTATTGAAACAGAACTAACAGCTTATAGGACCCAGAGTCCAGCACATCAATTTTCACAGATATTTAGCCATCTCCAGTAATTAGTTGCATATTTACCAGGCTGTTTTATATGATAATAAGCAGACAGAATCAATTCACGCATATGTTTATTGACCCTTTTCCACCAGCATATTGATTGGTGCAGGAATAACCTGATGCCCAGTTGCGTAAAAGAGCTTCATTATCTCATTTGCTGTGTTTTAACACCCTAATGGCTGAAATGCCATTTTGTTTCGCTGTTTGCGATAGCTAACATGAGCAGGCAGCACCGACGTGTTTGCTTTATGGTCACCAATTCAGAGGCTATTGATTATTGGTAATTGGGATGTGACTCATCTGAATGTCATTTTTAGATGATTGATTTCAGTTGAACGTTCAGGCTGTAATCCCTCAATTTAAATTCACTGATATAATTTGGCATAACATCCTGTTCCCATAATCACTTTGGGGTTATTTGTTTGTGTCCAATCAGCCACAACATTAAAACCCATGACACGAAGGCAATGATAATGACTACTTACGCTGGGTTGCAATGCAAAGGACATTTGTAGATAGAGGAAGTAGCAAGATATTACAATCTGGGCCTCCTTATTGCAAAATCTCTTTGAGATATTAAGATATCCCAAGACCCCATCTGAGCCACACAGGACCCAACAGATCCAATGTCCTGGTCCCATATACCACATGACATCCGCACTGTCCTGACAAGTCTAATACATATTTCAAGTGTGGTAAGTAAATGCTATTGTTTTTAGTATTTTCACCATGATTCTGGTATTGTTTAATTACATGTTCAGGCAGAATTCTTCCACGTTCTCTTTTTTTGTGACTAAATCTGTGAGAAATACTTATTTTTACCAGTCAACATGGGATTGATCAGCACATCAGTCCAATCACCAATGAGTGGAGCGGTGTTGAACATCATTCCCATCCCACAATGAACGCTCTCAGCCGGCGTGAGTGACCTCCCCGAAGTGATCTGAATTAAGTTCCTCAATATCTCCTTATTTCCTGGAGGACACAGATATAGTTTTCGTGGCACTAAAGTAATTTTGTCTAATTAGGAATCTAATCAAACACATGCAATACAAGGCTGTTAATAAACACACAGGGTTCCTGCTGACAGAAGATGGAGAGCTGTCGGCTTATATCTGCCTTATTAGATTTTTGCTTTTAATAAATAAGGAGGAAGAGGAGTTGAAAGAGGCTTGATGAGGAAATTAATTAAAATGGCACATTCTTAAGAGGACAAAATTACAGAGGTAAGAAAATAATGAGCAAAAGCCACATTTTTTTCAATGGCGAGACATCAGATATCAGTATTTACTTTTATAAATACCCTGTTTTGTATTAGTTAAAGAAATCATTATATAAAATCACATTTAAAACTGGTCAGTTAAGCAAAGGAAGAAAGGCCTGTGCAGTGATCGTTGTTAACAAAAATAAAAGCAGCATGATTTGTATTTAGAAATTTCATTTTGCCACATAAAGGTATAGTAAATGATTAAGTGAGCATCTATAGAATTATGAAATGTGTAAAATAGCAATATATTTTAAAAAAGACAAGGATACAATATCAGGGATAAAAATGGGTACAAAATTTAAATAAGGACATGAAGACACACATAAAATGAGGGTTCTCTGTGACTGCTAACCGTATTCAAAGGTTAGGCCTGTATTTGTCATATTGTTTATGCCTGATTACCGCCAGGCTTTTCTAAAAATCTTTATAAAGCAGTCTGATTATATTAAGGCTACTACTTGCTGATTTTTCTGGAGTGACTGGTGAGCGCAGAAGGGCATGTGCAATCTCTTTTGTCTGGCCATAAAAGAATAAATATCCTGCTAAATCCAGAGCGCCGGCAGGGCCGGGCTAAAGCTGCCGCTCAGTATTCACCACCGTGTCTCCCTTTGCTCTGTGGTTCCACCATCCTGGAACTTTTCTCCTTTTTGGCCTCATTCGGAGTAAGGGAGGGGGGAGGAGCGAGGCAAGGGATGCAGGAAAATGAATCGGGGCTGGCGTTTGATGTGTTGATTGGGAGAAGAGTGAGGACAGCAGCTGCACTCAGAGCCCTCCCCATGGGAGAGCAGGCTTGATCGCTAAATGAAGACCTCTAGTGCTTTCTTGTTAGCCAAGATGGATCCTGCACCCAGATGAAGCACAATTAGTCAATGGTGGCGGCTTTAGGTGTCCACCGATCACAAGGCACAAGGCTGTGCTTGTCAGGGGCGAAGATATTGGCAGTTAGTGCCCGGGGCTGTGTCCTAGCCCCGCTGGCCTTTTCGGGCCTTTTTACCACTACAGAGGGGAGAATAGAAATCCCGGGCCGAGAGGGGCTGCAAATATCTCTCGTCAAATGATCCCTCTGGCATTTGGGATACAGCTGTGCACATCTGATTAGAGCAAAGTGGGCATGGGCCAGTTTGGCTAAGAAGCACTTTCTCTTAGATCTTGACAGCTTTCTCATCTGATACATAAAATAGAGGGGGAAACCTCAATAGGGCTGCGGTTTGCCCATCAGCCAGTTAATAAATCCCCGGTGTCTCTGCGAGATGACTGGCATACTGACGAGACAATTGATCGCCGGCCTGTCTTATGTTTAAGAGAATCCCAATTTGTTCTCTGTATCAAATCACTTGGGGAAAAAAAATACCCCAAAACCCCACATCTTCCCCGTCACCTCTCCTTGTGCAGCACATGGTCTCATTTTGCCTCCCAGTCAGAACAAATATGTCCAGACATTTGGAAACCATAACATCATATTGCCATTTTTCTTTTCCCTTTTCTTCTGCTCCAATCCTTCAACATGCCACCCTTCCTTCCATAATGCCACTGGAGAAATGCAACATGGGAAAGTTTGTGCCACTGAATGATGAAGCATTCTATTTATATTAAAATGAGGGTGCTCCTTTGGGAGATACAGGGAAGAATGGAACAACAAACATGAAGCTTTAAGGTGAAAGTAAGCGTGTGTGTTTGTGCGTTTGTGTGTATTGGGGTGTGCGAGAGACTGATGACAACAAAATGGCAACCCCTCCATACAAAGTAGTCCTCAGGAGCTGAGGAAGAGTTATGCTATGCACTGCAGCATCCAGGAGAGTCTTTTGGGTGTAAGCATGTATGCTCTTCAATGCGCCATAAAACAGCACCTGCGATAATAAAGTAAACCCCTCAAATCCACACACCACACCGCTCTATCCCCTTACGTTAGTTTCTTTAAGGTTAATGCACTGACCAACAGTGAGGCAGAATTAGGTGACCTGTGATGGATTGTTGAGGTTTCTTCTGTTTGTAGTCGTACTTGTCAAAGCCTCCATTTGTTAGTGTATTGACAACGCTCATTCAAACTGACCCCCCCTTGCCCAAGACAAATTACACCTCCATGGTTAGTGTGGAGTTAAGGAACTATTGCACATCTGTGCCTTTGCTCGATGTTGAGTTTTGAACATTTAACTGCCGTTACTGCCAAGAGACATTTAAAATATATAGACACAAACAGGCGTAGATGGAGATATTCACAAAAGCTTCCTAATATTCTAAAATATATCACAAGAAATCGGTGAATGTGACTGGAAGGAGTGAAACCAGTGTTGATAGTTGTTTTATAGAGTCTACAGTAGCTGCTCTCAGCATTAGCGTAACACCGCCCACCAAAAAAAGACCAATCCTCACAACGACTTGCCCTAATAACCCATATTATTGTTTAGCCATGGTAATAAAGGCCAGTGGGCAATAACAGCTGGGTTTTCCTGTTTCTCACCAAGAGCCTGGCGAGCACGGGAGGAGAATGGACCCTGGCCCTGCAGTCTGTCTAGTTAATTAAGCTCAGGGGTGAAGGTGTTATTTGTGGGAAAGAATCCAATTATTTTGCCTCTTCACTCCTGGAAGAAAAGAGGGGTTTGTGTGGTGATGATGATGATGATGATACCACTCAGAGGCAAGATAGCCACTTCATGACTTAAGGAGTTCATTCTTTCTGCCCCCCCCCCCCTCACCAACTGCCTTCTTTTCACAGGCTAATCCAGTTCCCCTCATATAACCTCGTGTCTTTTAACAGAAAAAGGTAATGTTTCATTTGGTGAAACTGAAATATGAGTCTTGGAGCTTCAAAATGATTCTAAACTGAATGTTTCAGTGTGGCCGTAATGGTTCTGGGAAATTCAGAAGAGGGGAAATTTTCTTCTTCATTAGAGCTTGAAAGGCAGGGGGGCTTATATAAAACAAAAGAACCAATTAAACAGTACTGAAACCTTAATTACGACTTTAACATCTAAAAACAGATTACTACATCCCCGTCGACCTGGGCGTATTGGACGGCCTTGTTTAAATGCACAGTTAATGGCCTTGGTAGGGATCAGGGAGGCTACAGTAAAAGAACCAATAAAACAAGTCCTGGTGTTTTTCCATAAAATCATAGATTGGTAGTTTCCTTTCTGCCTCCCAAACACATTTTATTTGTGTGTATTATGTTGACAAATCCAGTCAAGTAAATCTGAGTCTAACTGGTCCTTTTTAAGTCATTTCCATGTCTCATTGGCCAGAGTATAATGGAGCATAAAGATGGTCAAGGTCCATTGTCTGACTCATTCATGTCTTCATTATTGCTGACTGGGGAGTGTGAAGAAGTTCTTACAACACAAAATCCACTGTAGAATAAATCAGACTGTGACAATAAAGCAATCTCTAGTTTTCAGGCATTTGTTTAATATGCGGACAAATGTTACCTGTCATATTTGACAAAGTTTTCCTAATTGGATATCTGCTTCAACAAACCTTTTGGGTGTGACCTCTTTGTGCATATTATCGCGCAAAGTCATGCTGTATCATTTCATACTTTCATGTCTCCACTGGGAAAGACAGGGGCCCCTAATCTGTGCCCTGGAGAACTCACCCTGTTCTCCCCTCCTGAACTTTGTCTCGGTGTGGGTCACCTCTCTGGGGCCACAGGGGAGAGGCCGCTTCAGCCAAGCCTTAATCCAGGGGAGTCGATAGATGCTAGCATGGCTGCAGGCCTGAGCTTCACACAAGTGCCCCAGGGAGGACTGCTCATTTCAATAAATGTAAAGTGATGCTGTCCTCGAGCAAACACGGAAAAGCCACACACACGTGTTATCATGCACACATACCCACACACATGAGTTTATATGTACGCAGATGTGGTGAAAAATTGGCTGTCCTCGGGGCAAAATATAGAGAAGTGCCCTAGTGATGTAGTTAAATGACAGGCAAGCGAGTGGAACATTTGCTTGCTTGATGCTGTCGATTCATCGCTGCTACACCAATAAGACCTTATTTACATTTGTCAGGGTGGAATTGATTTCTTTTTTGCCCTTTACAGACTTCTCAAACTCCAGGGCGGGTAGGAGCCGGGCTGCATGTCTCAGATGAAGCGCTGTCAGAAGTATCGGTGGTGGAATAAAACCCTCCAACTTAAACATAGTCCAAAATGCGATGCAGAACTCTCCGTCTATTTCATTTGATGGCGCACTGCGCCACGTGCGGCCGCACAAGCCTACAACCTTTACCTTTATGTGTGTGACAGGGACATATGTTGATGTTAACCCCCTGTGGAGAGACGCCTGCTTCGATATCTATTTGTGTTTGTGTGGACGTGTGTGTGTGTTTGTTCCCATGTGTCTCGTGTGTAATCGTTTGTGCAGTTTGTGTGCGTGTGTGTGTGTGTGCCCATGCGGGGGTTGGTAGGTAGAAGGAGACACAATGAAATGGGTGGCTGAGCGGGCGCCTCCCACCATTAGCGCATTAAATGGGCAGCCGGAGGTCCCCGTGAGCGTGTGAATGAGGAAGGTTCTCTTGGGAGGTGAAGGTCAGCGGGTTTCTGATGGGACAGTATGATTAAGGTCAGACCCTGCTACTAATGTGGCTGTGTGTGGTGCCGAAATGGAAACTCTGAAGGGTTAAGTTCACCATTTTCTTAAGAGTTAAGGCCTAAGATCAGCTCCAGATAGAGTAATCAGAGTAGCGTTGCTGTCATAGACCTGGTAGGAGGGAGGGTCCACATTTGCACATCTTAATACTGATTTTGTAATTGTCCTTTCTTTAATCAAATTAATCATATGAGAGGGTATTGTTGACAACATAGGCAACTGAAAAAAACAATAGA